>NC_143568.1:76457651-76760681 GCF_054136105.1 Typopeltis vanoorti
AAACTTGTTAACATTTAGGAATATGTGAGCAGACTTTTTTTCACTTGTCTTTGAACAGAATGGGAGAGGAAAAGTTGGGAGAACAGGAGTGTTATGCCAATATGCAGGAAAAAAGCCCAGAGGAAGACCTTGGAAGAAGAAAATTAGCATACTGAAATATAAGATATGACAGTATTGGAATCTTAACAGACTAATTTGGAGGAATATTGCTGATTGGTAATTAATATAAACTTTTCATTTAGTACCATCATTGTCTTCTTCTTTACCTAGTTGAACCTCTATTAGCTGCATGCACCAGCTTTTTCCATTCCTTTCTGTCTTCAGCTTTTTCATTCCAATTCTGAATTCTCATCTCATCTAAGTCTTTTTGGATATTATTCTCCCAATGCATCTGCAATCTACCTCTGGGTCATGTTCTATCAGGCTTCATCTTGAATGCTTGTTTAGCCATTCTCTCCTCACCCATTCTTTCCACATGTCCAAGCCATCTCAATTTTGCTCGAATCTCATCACTAGAAGTGGGAATCTATAGAGTTCATATAGTTCTTGATTATGTCTTCTTCTCCATTCACCTGTTGTGTTATCTCTTACAAGTCCATAGACTTTTCTGAGGATTTTATTTTCAAAGATCTGCAATGCTTTTGCATCTTGGTCTGTTATGCTCCAGGTTTTTGCTCCATACGAAACAATAGGTCTAATGATCGTCTTGTATATTTTTGTTTTAACTCTGCTTGATAGAATTTTGGAAGATAATAAATGTTGTGAATGATAAGATCTATTGGAAGTATGTATTCTAGCCTTTATTTCTGTACTAATTTTATTATCTTGAATAATCAATGTTCCAAGATATTTGAAGGAGGTGGACTTTTAAATCTCAGATTATCATTGGTAAAATGGTCATTTTCCCCATGATTGTGCATACATTTAAATATTCAGTTTTATCCTGGTTGATTTGTAAACCTGATTTTTTAGCAGCAATTTTGACTTCTAAATGTTGTTCTAATGTCTTCAGCGTTTTCTCCAAGGTATATATATTTGCATATCCTAATATTACTGTTCTGTTATGTTATCTTTTACAATTTCTTGAATGCATTTTTCTAATGCTAAATTAAAAAGGATGGGCAGAAGGGCATCTCCTTGTTTCAATCCTGTCTTAATATCAAAAGGTTCAGATCTAATTCCATTTGTTAATACCATGCTTCAGCTGTCAGTGGTGCAAATTTTGATTAGATGTATTATCTTATGAGGTGTTCCTAGTTCATCTAATATTCCCCAGAGTCCTTCTCTGTGAATGCTATCATATGCATTTCTAAAGTCTACAAATAAAATATGAACCTGCAAATTGCATTCCCATTTTTTTTCTAGTATCTGTCTACGTGTAAATATTTGGTCAACTGTTGATCTATTTCTTTGGAAACCTGCTTGATATTCACTAATATTTTCTTCAGCATAAGGTAAGATTCTTTCTAGTACACCCTCTGTCCAAAAAGAAACTGAACTTTTTGAAAATAGAAGAAACTAGTGGTGCCACCTGTTCTATCTTTTTGTTGTCGAAAGCAGCAACCATCATTAGTGTTGTGTCAACTGTTTATGACATTTATTTCATTAGAAGCCAAGTTATAGTGCCAAGAATGACAGTGTTTTGACGAACTGTTGGAAAATGAGTTTCAAACAGAGAGCTGCGATTGACTTTTGTGTTAAACTTGGGACAAGTTTTACTGAAATGCACCAAATGCTTCAAAAAGCGTGCGGTGATGCATGCTTATCCCATACTCAAGTTTACGAGTGGTTTAAGCGATTCCAAAGTGGTCGTGAGATGCTTGAGGATGATGAAAAGCTGGGCTGTCTAAAAACTAGATTGAGTGAAGTTAACATCCAAAAAAGTGCTCGATTTCATCAAAGAAAACCCGAAATCGTCCATGAGATTGATTTAAGTTGAATTGGGGATTCCAAAATCAACTGTGCACAACATTTTGACCGAGAGTTTGGGCCTTCATAAATTGAATTTGCAATTTATTCCCCACAAGTTGACCGACGACCAAAAAATGTATTGAATCGAACACTGCAAGGACCTCATTAAAACCGCTCAAACTTTCTTGAAATGATCATTACTGGTGATGAAAAATGTGGTGTTTTGAGTTTGAGCCAAAACGAAGCGTCGGGGTGCTGAGTGGAGACCACCAGAAGTGGGGCATCCGAAAAAAGTCACTTTGAGAAGTCAAAAGTAAAGACAATGCTGATTTGTTTCTACGATTCCAAGGCATTATCCACAAAAAATTCGTTTCGCCTGACCAAACAGTTGATGGTGAGTTTTATCTCGACGTTTTGAAGTGATTGATAGCGAGAATTCGTCGCGTACGGCGACGAATTCTCATCACGAATTCATGCGTACAGCATGAATATCGTGACGACCAACTGTTCATCAAAACACACTGTCACTCTTGGCACTATAACTTGGCTTCTAATGAAACAAATATCATAAATAGTTGACACAACACTAATGAAAGTTTCCGTTATCTACAACAAAAAGATACAACAGGTGGCATCACTAGTTTCTTCTATTTTCGAAAAGTTCAGTTTCTTTTTGGACAGAGGGTGTATAATATTAGATAAAATTTTGTAACCTGCTGATAGTAGTGCTATTTCCCTGTAATTTTCACATTCATATTTGTTTCCATTTTATAAAATGGAATGATGAGTGATTCTCTCCATTCTGCGGGTATTTCTTCTTTTTCCCACATTAAATTTACCAGCTTATGTATCAGTGATTAATTCACTACCCTCATATTTAGTGAGTTCGGCTGCTATTCCATTAGTACCTGGTGCGTTGTTGTTTTTAAGCAGCTTTATACTTTCCCTACTTCAGCTAGGGAAGGTTTAATTATTTCTGGGTGACAAGTATGATAAGTATTCTTTTTAAAAGACACAGTATGTTCTTCACAATTTAGGAGTTTGTTAAGGTACTCTCTCCACCTGTTTGCTATTTCATCTCTAGAGGCTAGTATTTGTCCACTGCTATTGTTGATTACTGTTATTATCATATGTGGGTCTGATTTTAGTTTTTGGTTTCATGGGAAAATTTTCTGTATTATTTACTGCGAAGTGTTTTTGGATTTCTCCAGTCCATTCACAAAAAAAACGTTCTTATCTGTTGTCTTATTATTTTATTGGCTTCCTTGTATCTCAGAGCAGCCTGAATATCAGCTGAGTTATTAAGCCAAGTGCTTTTATCTTTTTTCTTTATTGCCCATTCACATTCTTCATTGAACCATTTTTATTATGTATTTTACTTTGAATTCCAGTTGAGTTTTGTGCTGCTACTTTTATGCTTTCCTTGATATGACTCTGGATGTTTTCAATATTTTCATTCTCCTCTGGTTGTATATTTTTCAATTTCTGTTTTAATTCACACTCTTATTTTCTTCTCTCCTCTGTTATTTCTAGTTATATCTATCTATATCTATATGAGTCCACATAAGTTTTCAGTGGCCATTCCTTAAGACAAAAGATTTAAAATAGTTTTTTTTCTTTAAATAGTAGAATTATATAGTATAAAAATGAGAAATTAATTTTGTGACAGTTCTTCACCAACATCCTTGTAATTTTAGAATTTACTTTTGAATTATTAGCCACAGCTTTGGGAAAATAATGTAGTATAAATCTCTATATTATTTTTTTTTATATATTTTCATATTTAAACAAGATTTTTCAACCCACTATATATGCAATTGTTGTTAAAGTAGTAGTACTTTAATGTGTGAGAATGTGACAGTAAATCTGCTTTTTTATGTTCTAATATAAAATAAATTTAGTTTGAGCCTTTATCCAAGTATGAGCAAACAAAGTTTGCGCCTGAAGTATCTTCAGGACTGGAGTAAGGTAGTACAACACCAGGCAACTCGTTGCAAAGGTGGAGCAAGCTAACATCACTCCTATCTCGTTATCTCCCATAATGCAAAACACATCTCCTTGTGGATATGTATAATGTTATGCATTAAGGGAAGGCCACTACCCAGACTAGTTTCGACCTTTATTTGAGGTCTCTTCATTGGGAGCCAGGCAGAAGCATTAGCAAGGTCATCTCCACCTATAGGTGTTGCCAAACGGTGTGCCACCTTTTTAATAAATTACCCTGGATTTAGAGAAAGATGTTGAAAGTTTATTTTTCACTTGGTTAGACTATAATAAATTTAGTTTGATCCTTTATCCAAGTGTGAGCAAACTTTGTTTGCTCACACTTGGATAAAGTCTGGGTAGTGGCCCTTCCCTTAATGCATAACATTATACATATCTGCAAGGAGATGTGTTTTGCATTATGGGAGATACTGAGATAGGAGTGATGTTAGCTTGCTCCACCTTTGCAATGAGTTTCCCGGTGTTGTACTACCTTACCCCAGTCCTGAAGATACTTCAGGCGCAAACTTTGAATATATACAGTACTACTTCAAACTTGGACTGTTTGAATTAGTACTTATTAATTTTAGTTTGATGTTTTTGATTAATTAATGCTATTATTTTTGTAGATGTATTCATTTATTACAAAAGTGATCATTTCTGAAGAAAAGCACGAGTTTTTAATCTTCTATCTCTTTTATCTCACATTGCATATCAAATTAAAGTCTTACCATGTTTATGGGTTTCTGAGGGATATGAACCTCTGTAAATGCAAAGTTTTCTGTATTTTAAATGAAAGTATTTTTCACTTCGAAATTTCATTTCAGTTCAGATCTGGCTTCATTTCAGTCAGTCAAATGCTGTATTCTTATTTAAAGTTATACAAGCCAGTGAAGAAGAGATTTTTATGGTGATGTATATGTGGATTTCTCTTTTACATTAAATAATGCATTTCAAGAAATTCATTTATTAAGCAAAAATTCATAAAATGAAAATTACAATTATATTAATTTAATGATAAAAGAAGGTATATGTAACATGATTAGGCACATGGTAAGACTTACCTGCATGAATTAAAAAAGTGATGTAAAATAAGTAAAAACATATATCATAATGAATAGTCATTGGATATAATTATAAAATGTAATGAAAAATAATACACTTTAAGAAATAATGGAAATTCTGTAATGACAGGTAATCATTCATAACCAGTACTGTCTAGAACACTGCCTTTGTGGAGAATTTGAAAGAGTAACACTTACACTTGGTTGGAAAGTTCTCAATTTTCCTATCAATAATGAAAGGAACATTTTCTGTGCCCTTTGAGTTTCCTTTTGCAAAATTGGATTAAGTGGTGAACAAGCATGGGTGAGTGTGTTTGTTTGTGTTCACTGGTTAATCTGATTTTGAACACAGATTGAGTTAGCCAAAAGGCATAGAAAATGCTTCTTGCATTCTTCATAGGAAAACTGAGGACTTTACTTGATTGTGTTTTCAGAGCATTTTTAGCAGACAATATGCAGCCCTTGTGGGCTTAGCTGCCTTACTTTAATTCTAAAAAAAATAACTCAACTGCTGGAAATGAGACACTGAAGATCTATAATGATAATCATTATCTTCTGTAGCTTAGTTGTTATTAACAGTACCCTTTGATTGCATTGACCTGGGTTTGAGTCCCCTCTAGGACATGAAGAATCTTTATAAGGATTTAGCAACCAGAGGTAAATTAGCTGTCTTGTATTGAGGCAGCAAAAATTTCCATCCGGGGATTTGACTTTTCTTCCCACAAAGCAGTTAAACCAGCAAGAAAAATATGTAATTAAGAGACATAACATACTGACCTCCTAGCCTTAGATGCTTTGTAATTCAGAACAATCCAACCCTTTAGCAGTCATTGGCTTATAGAAAGCATCAAATGAATCTGCTCTGCATATTGTCTTCACTTTATGCCCAAGACCTACATAAAATTCACAATTTACGTAGCTTATTTTGAATAGTTAAATGCTGTGTGGCAACAGAAATTTATTATGTATTTTATGCAGAGCATTACTTAAATTACCAGTTTAATTAAAAATCAAAATTATCTTACATTGAACTAGAATTTATTGGTCTTTATTATTATGATTTAAGAAAATTAAGCTAAAGTTAACAAGCTTTTTTTATTCTAAAAAATAAAATACTTTTCAAATCAATTCTGAGGAAATATTTTTATATTTTGTCATTCTCTGCTCATAGTTATCTTAATTCTCTCCTCCCCCCCCCCCTTTTCTCTCCAGATGCCTTGTGAATATTTGTCTCTTGATGTTATGGAAAGGTGGATTGTATGTAAGTCCCACTTTTCATTTTAGTTATTTGAACTGAAGATTAGAGTACTTATCTTAATTTGTTAACTTTTATGGTATTGATTCACAACATAAAAGTTAACAAATTGTCAATACCATACTCACAAAAAGTGTGAGTCTGGTATTGACTCACAATACCAGAACAAAATGTATATGAAAATTTATTAAGCTGTGATATTTTGCTGAAGAGCATACTTGGAGCCCAAAAAAAAAAAAAAAACACTTCTATTGTGGCAACAGAAATAAAATACATGATCAGTTTTTAAAATTTAAATCAGTATAGAGCCTCACAGGCTTCCATTTGGTGTTATGAATGCTGAGGATCTTATAGATCTATCAGTTTATTTGGTTATAAAGAAATTATGGATCTCTACTATCCTCACTATCTATTACTTAATTATGCCAAATCAGTCGTTTATTTTTATCTGTATTTTGTTTTAACAAATTTGAAAACTGATTTATGTATTTTGTGCAGTTCATAAAATAAATACGTAATTAATTTCTTTTGTCACAGCAAAATTGCTCTTTTTGCTTCAAGTATGATGGTCTGTGAAATATCACAGCTTAATAAATTAAGTATTATTAAAGTAATTAATTTATCAGAGAGCTTATGAGAGTATAATAAGTTATATGTTTTTTTTATTTTATTTTATTATTTTATTTTTTTTATCAGATGTCAAATTTCTTGATACCAGATATCAGATTCCTTGAAGGAATCATCTGATTCCTTCAAGGAATCAGTCATTTGCTCAAAAGGCACACTAAATAGAAATCAAGAAATAATCCTTCATGACATCTGGAAGTTATTAATTAATATGTATAATATTAAAGACCTCTCGAATGTCATCAATCACACACAGAGTTTACACAACAATATAGAGACTGCATGTAACATGGATAATGATACTCATTATTAAACTATCATTGCCATCTTTTCAACTTATAGATATTAACTGCTGTTGGAAGACATTTAATTTTTTCGTTTTTACTTATGTAACCTACCGATGATGATGCTGTTAGCCTTATAGACAGTTAAAAATGTAGAGGAAATACATCTAGTATAAATAAATAATAATAATAAAAAAAACGTATACGAGTTAAAACTTGGTATTCATAATTCAGACATGGACTTTATTCAGAAGTTTGTATATTCACCTTTTATTATTATTATTATTTTTTTTTTTTAAACTGATATTTCTCATTTGTGACAGGTAGAAACCTTAAGAGGGCAAAAAACCCTCTGTTCAATGCCATAAAAATCCCATGTCAAAAGTTGATTATGCCCCTACTTAGAGTAAACTCTAAGTCTGTGCATAATTTTAACACCAGAATATAATACCCATTCAAAGCAGCTTATTTAAAAGCAAATGTATTGTTTATTGGACAAATTTGGGACTTTTAAGTAGGTAGTGCAAGGCAAGGAAACTCCAGTGCTGAAGACTATATTCTCATAAACTCTCTGGAAAACTATGAAACTTCTTACATTTTAGTTTATTTGGGGGGAAAGAAAAGATTTATAATATACTCATTGTCCATTATGCTTGTTAAAGATTTAATTACAGGATACCGCAATCTAATAATTCTTGATATATAATAATTCAAATTGTAATTGACAAAAATGTTCTATCACACCCTCTAGTGCTGGATATAAGATATTCTAAAGCGGTTGAGTTAAAGTCCTAAAAATGACTGCCTTCCAAAATTGTTGGGGGTTGCAGTGATGCTTCATTTCTGATGCTACTTCCACAGTTAGCCCTCAGATTTGTAATCGCTTCTATGTAGTACTGTAGTTTTATTCCATTTAATCCTCTGTGTGAAGAGACATGTCCAACATGCATTCTGCCATTCATGACCAGCCATACTGGTAGTAGTATAGAAGAACATGAGAAATGCTATGCATTTCTCATGTTCTTTGAAGTTGGTACAGATAAATCTTCCTGAGTATTCCATGGTAGGTGAAATTTTAGGCATCGGATATACTTTATACATGTGTTAGAGGATAGTCAATTCTTGCAGGAATGAGGGCCTTCATTTCTCCCCCCCCCCATCATTATCCAAGCCCTAGTTTTCCAAAACGTGTTGCAAAGTGGTCTATGATAAAAATTCAGTATATCTCAAAATGGCAGAAGTCAAAAAACTCCAGCTTAAACTTAGATGTTGCAGGCTCTAGTCTACACAATAGCCTGCAACATATGTCAAAAATAAACAAATCTCAATCAGATTTTAAAAGGTATTAATGTAGAAACTTATCTCCTGCTTGAATGGGGTCAACCTTCTGGTTCTTTGCTAAGATTATGGGGCATAATTTCTGTCCTATGTTTCCACTTCTCTCTCATCCAGATAGTATACTATGGTAATATTACCCAAAGTTAACGTTAGCCTTTTGGTATTAGTCTTCTTCAAATCTTATGCAAATGACAAAGGAAAATCACATGTCACTGTCCATTCTGTCACAGACAATCTTTGTGTGCCTCCTCTCATCTTCCAGAAAGACAAATCAGAAAAATCTTCATTAATCTGAATTCCAATGTCTCTGGTCCAGATGGTATATTCTAAACTGTACTCAGAATTTATGATAGAGAATTAGCATTGTATATCATATATTCAGGCTATTGCACTCGTTTAGTATCGATCCAGCAATCCTATATCCAACCCATTCTTATAGAGATAAAAGTCCCATTAAGCTATTGTCCCATTGCCCTCACCTCAACCATCTCATACAGCAGAAAGGTATCATCCAGCTTTATTACTATTTGGAGGCCCCACCAGTTAATCAGCAGTTACCAATATGAATTCTGCTATTCTCATTGCACAACAGCTTTAGTCATACACATATAAACCTTTTGTACACAAGCCATGGAAAGATTTGGAAAAACTCATGTGGTCTCTTTAACATAATAATTATTTTTTAATGTTATTATTTAACATAGTAACGGATATAAGATCAGGCCTGTCATAGACCAACTCACTGCATGCCTTCTCTAATATTTCTCCAGAACAACATGAGAAAAATTTGTGTTTGTGTTACTAATAAGTCTCCTTGTTCAGATAGTCCAGTTTTTAGCAGTTGTGCTCCAAAATTAGCCCATCATGTATACAAGATGTTATACTCATCTAGCATTTACCCTGCAAGGTAGAAGCATGCCTTTATCCATTCTCTGCCTGAAAAGGGTGATAACATTCAGCCTTCATACTATCATCCCATTGTTCTCACCTCAGTACTCTTGAAAGTAATGGACAAGGTCATCCAACTTCACTACTACCTGAAAGCATAATAATTAGTGGTTACCAATATTGAATTCTCTTGCTCCACAGCAGCCCTCCTAGTCACCCTTACCTATCTTTGGACAAAGGCAAAAGAAAAATGTAGAGAAACTCATGTTGTCATCCTCGATATTTCCAGGGAATTGGATCTAACATAAATGCCATTTTATGTTTCCTTTATCCTTTGATCTCTGTTTTCCTCTCTGGTCATTCATTGCTTGTCATGGTGGATTGTTTCCTCTCATTATAGGAATATTTTAATATTCAGTTCATTGTCAGTCCTGGGGTATCTTTGGGCTCTGTGCTTTCACATATAATCTTTCTTTACCTCATATTTTACCTTATAATACCATTTTCATATTTGGGTTGGTACACCAAAAACCTCATTATGAATACTCAGTGATATACAGAAAAGAGCAATAGCTGATGTGTCTCTTGCAAACTCTTTCTGATTGCTTTTTCCTAGACACTGTTTCTGCATTTTTTTTTTTTTTAATAGATACTTTCATGGGTGCCTCTCCAGTTGATCTGGCCAACATCCATACATATTTCATCACCATACTTATCAAGCCAAATTCTCATCCTCTTTTTTTTTTTCATTTTTTTTTTGTTTTCATTCTTTCTATCTGTTTCTTGGAAATGACCTTTCTCGTACTATTTTTCCCAGCTCTTCGCAAAGCACATTAAAAATTTTCTCTTTTTTTCCATGATCATTTGCCCATCCACTAGTACTGTTATAGGTTTTGTGATTCCTAGCATATGAGATTGACATTGAATTGTTATAATATCAACTATTGTAAATGAATTAACAATAGCTGATATTTCTTTGGCATAACAGTGACAAAGCAAACAATTAATGAATAATAAAATAGTCCACTGACAATTACATTGGAAGGCAAATTGTTAAGAATATTTTAATATTTGTTAACTGTCTGCTTGGTCACTGTGCTCATTCTGGTGATATTATGCTAAAAAGATATCTGATGCTAATAATTCATTAATTTCTTTTTATATAAAATTAAGTTTAACTGTTTTTTTTTTTTGTTTTATTACCATAAAATAATTCAATTTACTTGTTATGATTTCAGAAATCTTTCATCATCATTTTTCTGATATGTAACTTTAAGGGATGTTCATGCTAATAGGATGTCACTACATGATCTCCTATCAACAATTTTCCTCCAAATTAGATGATTACTAATCCACACCCCAATATTGTGCTATCTAACATTTTGCTCTCTTATAAGGCACTTCTTACTGAATGAATCAATCCACCTAAACTTTGGTCTTCCTCATGATCTTTTTCCTGCCATCTTGGCAACAAACACCTGTTTTGCTAACCTTTCTTTTCAAATTCTATAACTGACCATACCACCTTAGATAAGCTCTGCTCGCATATTCTTGAATGTAAACAATATAAAGTTTCTCCCTAATGTTTTATTTTAATATGATTCTGCCACTGTTCACTCCCCTAATTTTTTTCAGAACTCTCATATCTCATCATCTTCAAATTCCTGCCATGTACCCTCAAGGGGTGTACAGGATATGATAGTACTACATGAAAAATTTACATCATTATTAACTTCCTATCTACAATTTTCCTCCAAATTAGTCTGTTACTTGTCAAAACTCCAACATTATCAGATCTTATATTTCTATCATCTAAGGCCCTTTGTACAGTATCAATCCACCTATATCTTGGTCTTCCTCTGGGTCATTTTGCTGCCAACCTGGCAGAGAACACTTGTTTGGCTAATCTTTCTTCACCCATTCTGTTTAAGTGACCATACCACCTGAGATTAGCTCTGCTAATGCATTCCTGGATGCTGACAATGTCAAGTTCTTTCTAATATCCTCGTTTTTAATATGATATTGCCATGGATGCCATCTGTTCATGCCTATAATCTTTCTCAGGACTCTCATATCTGCGGTCTCTAGTCTTTAGTCAAGTGTTTTACTCCTGACCCAGCTCTCAGATCTATAAGTTAAAACTGTATACAAGACAGTGTTCAGACAGGTTTGAACACTGCCTTGTATACAGCTAATTTAGTGTTCCGACTTCCATATGAATTTATTAAATTGACTTCCTACCATACCAGCTTTGTTGATTCTCTTGTCTATTTCCATATTTAATTTACCATCTTCACTAAAAAATCGTGCCTAAGTAGCTGAAATGATTTACTTTTTCCACAGGTTCTTCGTTTACAACACAGTTGACATTTTCAGTGATGCTGCCTATTTTCATTGTCTTTGTCATTTTATTGTTGACCTTCATACCATATCTATTACAACAGTTATTCAATTTAGTCAGAGAATCTTGCAGACTTGTAGCAGATTTATTTAGAAGTATAACATCGTGTGCATAAAGCAAGGAGCTGACATTAACATCTCCAAGTTTGATATCATGTTTAATACCACTTTCCTTCATAATGTGATCCATATAGATAATGAATAACAGAGGGAATAATGTACATCCTTGTCTCATGCCAGATTTAACATTAAACCATCTTCCTGTACTTCCTTGTTCTAACTGCTGACTTACAACTCAAAGTCTAAGTATTGCTTGATATAATGCCCCATTGACCCCATATAACTGTAGCATATTGAATAGCTTCTCTCTTGGCACCTTGTCATATGCCTTTTCCAAATCGACAGCTTAAATACAGACTTTGTTATATTCAATGATTTCTCCACTCTTTGTCATAAAGTGAAGATCTGATCCTGACAGTCTCTATTTGACTTGAATCCAGCTTGTTCTTCACCAAGCTTTTCTTCCACAGTTCTTCTCAACCATTTCTCAAGTATACTTGCATAAATCTTACCAGGAACGCTCAGTAATTGAATAAAACTGAATGTGAGAATTACATAGGGAAATACGTATGTAATTCTCACATTCAGTTTTATTTCCCTTTTTATATATTGGTACTATGAGCGCTCTACTCCAATCATCAGGAATTTGTCCCTCTGTCCAGGCATTCTGAACTATGCAGTGCAGCCACTGTAAGACTTTTATACCACCATACTTCAGCATTTCTGGTTGGAATATCATCTACTCCTGCTGCCTTTCCACATTCAAGCCTTTGGTGGCTTTTTCTACTTCAAGTATGGATATGTATTCCTGATTGCATGCCTGGTGAGTGTTTTTTACCACTGTGCTATCACTGCTTGTTTCATTTAGCAATTTTTCAACGTAATTACTCCAGACTTCAAGGATATCTTTTTCTCCCGTTTTCATGTCACTTTTATCATCTCTAACTCCTTTTACAGCACTCTTTCCTCCATTTCTAAGCTTCTTCAACAACCTCCAGAATATTTTGCTACCTTCTTGATATTTATTTTCTATGTTCTTGCCAAAGTCCTCCCATGTCTTTTGTTTAGCTAGTTTTACACAGTGTTTAGCTTTCTTACATTTGTCTCTGTATTCTAGCAGGTGTGTTAGAGCTAGGTTTTTTACTTGGAGAGTGGTGAATGAGTGGAATAGCTGCCAGAGTCTGTTGTGGGTGCTATGACCGTAAATGAGTTCAAGGCAAGGTATGATAGATACTGTGTGAATGTTGACTAGTTGTTCTTGACATGATATTAGGACCTTCTTCGATGAGTCTGTTGACTCCTTGGAGTTGCTGAAATAATAATAATAATAATAATAATTCTCTAAGAGTACAAGCTGACTTATTTGCCAGGAACTTTTGATATATGCTTTCTTCTTTTCCTTCACTGCCTGTTTAACTTTTTGTGTCCACCATGGAGTTCTAATTTTTCTATCCTTGCAGACAACTTCACCACATGCCTCTCTAGCTGAATCAATTGGAGTTTTCTTCAAGACTTGCCACTGAATCTCCAAGGTTTGGTTCCTATTCTCAAACTCTTTCATTTTTTTTTCAATAATCTTTGTGTATTTTAGTCTACAGTTCACATCTGAGAGCTGCTCAACTTTTATTCGCTTTCAAACCTTCTTACATGTCATTCTTTTCAATATGAAATTCAGTTTTATCCTGCTCAAGACTAAATAGTGATCACTTCCAATTTCAAATCCTCTGTACACTCTGGTGTCATGCGCCAGGGAGAAAACATCACTATCAAAATAACATAGTCGATGAGACTTTTCTTATTCCTTGCCTCTTCTCTCCATGTGAATTTGTGCACATTTTTATGTTGGAACATAGTGTTAGTAATAACCAGTCCATGTCCTGAGCAGAAATCCAACAGGTATTTGCCATTATTATTAGCTTGCTCTTTTCTCCAAATTTTCCGAAAATATTTTTGTATGTCTGACAATCATTTCCTACTCTGCTATTTAGATCCCCAACAAGGACCAACTTTTCCTTTTTCATTGTGTCAGTAGCTTTCTCTAGAGCCTCAAAAATTCCTCCACTTTTACCTTAGTAGAACCTTCTGTGGGACAATAGGCACAAATAAGTCTCATTGTCCAGTTCCCCAGTCTCATATTTGCCCACATTACTTTTCTTGAATGGCTGCCTGCCATTCAAGAAGATTAGCCTCATATTTTGTGTTGAATACTATGGCCGCTCCTTCTTTTCCTTGATTGTCATTGCCTGAATATAACATTTTGTATTTAGTGTCCAAAATAAAAATGATGGTACAACATGACTCTCATATCTGTGGTCTCTAATCTTTGATCAGGTGCTTGATTCCTTAACCCATTTCTCAGATCCATAACTTAAAATTGATTTGAACACTGTCCTGTATGCTGGTCGTTTAGTGTTTTGGCTAATTCCTATCTTATTCCATCTAAATTTATTCAGTTGACTTCCCACCATATGCTCATTCTGTTTCATCTACTTCCAAATTTAATTTGCCACTTTCACTAAAAACTGTGGCTAAATAGCTGAAATATATTACTTGTTCTATAGGTTCTCCATTGAGATTGCAGCTGAAGTTTTCTCTTTCCTGCCTATTTTCATATACTGTTGGTCTTTTTATTGCTGATTTTCATGCCAAATTTGTTATAGTTGTTATTAATTTAATTAGAGAATCCTGGCGACTTGCACTGAATGTGTTCAAAAGTACATCGTCTTCTGTATGGATGATGAATGAGAGTGGAGATATTATGTATCCTTGTCTTATGCCAGATTTTGCATTAAACCATCTTCTTGTATTTCTTGTATAATGTTCAATTTACTGCATATAATTTTAATATTTTCAAAAATTCCAACATTTTCTCTAATTTTCTCAGGACACCTTGTTGTAAGCCTTTTCCAGATCTACAAAACTTGTCATATTCCCAGATCTACAACTACAGTAGCTCTGCCTCCGATCAGAGAAAGTGACCATGAAATCTTGTCGTGGAGGTTGCTTAACATGTGGAAATTTTAATCAAGAAAAGGTTTATGCAGAACTACAAAACTGGCGATTATGACAAACTTAGGAGGCAACTTGGAGCAATGCCATAACATAAGAAACCATTACATAATGTCATTAGTGCATGGGAAGTGGTCAAGGATTGTTTGAGGCAGTATCAGAGTGCATACCAAGAGTCAGGAGGATAAACAGTAGGAATTAAATGGATGACTAGCAATATAAAGCAGGAGCTGAAAAAAAAAAGGAAAAAAGAAAGCATTATAGAAGAAATATAAACAAGGTGATGAGCATGCCCATGACAGTATAAAGCACAAGCTAGTTACCCTTCTTGCTTGTGATGAGATTTTGAGAGAAAATTAGCTGAAGCAGGTCAAATCCAAAAGAGTTTTTTCACTATGTAGCAATTAAAGGAGAGAATGGTTATGGAAGGATAACTTTATTCAGTGCTGATGGTAGGAAATTGACAGAAGCAGAAGAAATAGTTCAGTTACCAACTGATCACTTTGCAAGGTTGTATCATCCAGGTGGTGACTTTGCAGTTACTGATGTGAGCATTGAGGTAGATGAGCTGGAGGTACTCAGTATATTGAAAAATATTTTATGCCCACACTTTGTTGAATCGACCTTGGCTTTGTGCCAAGAATAGTCAATTCATGCTGAAGGGGAGAAAGAAATAAAGAATGTATGAATTGGCCAGCAACAAGCAAAGTCACATGCTTTATACATAAATTTTCCAACTGTTGTACAAGCAAAATAGTTACCACTTTGAGAACTAGAATTTTCATGAAAGAAAAGCTAATTTTCTGACATACAATAATAAACACTCATCCCACGAAATGCATTGATTACTCTAATATTGAAATGGATTCTCCTTTTTTTGACATATGCAGAAGTGTCTGAGGATTTTGCATCTGTGGGCATATAGTATCAATGTGAAAATAGCTGTGTGCTACGAGAATGTGCAAATGAACTGGCACATCTATGATTCTTATGAAGTTGTTTAGTCTAAGTTTCAGCTCTGGTAAGGTTCCAAGGAAGTGGAAAGAGGGTAAGATAGTTCCATTACATAAAAGTGGCTCTAAGACAGAAGTAGCAAATTACAGACCAATTAGTATCTTTGTAGCGGTGGTTAAAGTATTGGAAAAGTTGGTTAAAAGTAAAATCCTTTTTTTGACATATGCAGAAGTGTCAGAGGATTTTGCATCTGTGGGTATATAGTATCAATGTGAAAATTGGATAAAGGAAATGGCTACACTTTGAAATTTTTGGACTTTGCATAGGTATTTGATAGAATGCCGTATGGAAAACTACTACATAAGTTGGAGGAAATGGGGAATGGAATGGTATGTATGTGGGGGGGGGGGTGACTGATAGACAGGCATCAGAGGGAGGTGTATGGTAGAGTGGAATCAAGGAGAATGAAGGTGACTAGTATAGTTCCCTAGGGCTGGGCTCTGTTCTAGAACCACTCCTCTTTAATTTGTATATTAAAGATATAGCAGAAGATTTGATGCAAAATTAGGGAGACAATAGTATAAAGATGATGTAGATATCTTACAAGATGATTTAAATAAATTGTCAGTGTGGGCAACAGACAATGGTTGTCAATTCACTATTGTAAAATGTAAAGTAATGCATTTTGGGATGAAAAGATCACATGCTTTGTATCATATTATTGGTACTAGTTTACAGGAAATTGATGAGGCTAGGGATTTGATTATGTATTCATGATGTGTTACTCTGGATGTGAAACCTTTGGAGAAATGAAGTAGCATTCATAGGTAGAAGAGAATACAGAAAATACATTTTGGGTTAAAACCTAGTCCAATAGAATAATTCTAATCAAAATAAAGCCATACCCAGTGAATGTTACACTCATACAGGTGTATGCACCTGCTAGATTCAAGTGAAGATGAGGTAGAAGAATCTTATAACAGCTTGCAACAAATAGTATACAGCATTGATAAAACAGATTTTCTCTTGATGTTAGGTGTTAGAATGCAAAAGTGGATGAAAAAGAGGAACGAGGCATCACTGGAAAATTTGGTATAGGACTGAGGAGGAGGAAGGATGTTGGAGTTTTGTTTGTTGAGAACAGTTGCATTATTGCAAATACTTGCTTCTAACAACATAAAAGAAGATTGTACACATGGACTTCACCTAATGGAGAATGCAGAAATCAGATAGGGTTCTAGGAAAATTCGCCGCAAACATTTATGCCGTAAGACATTTTGCATTAATTTTTGTAAATAATCAATGGATGATAAAGGGTATTATAAATTTAATTAAAAAGGCAAATCTTTATTAAGGTGAATGTCAATGATACATAACATAATGAAATCATTTAAAAATTGTGCAAATTAAAAGAGATGCTGCGTAAATAATTAACTTTTTGCTGTGGATCATCATCATCAAATTCCTGCCATGTACCCTCAAGGGGTGTACAGGATATGATAGTAGTACATGAAAAAAATTACATCATTACTAACTTCCTATCTACAGTTTTCCTCCAAATCAGTCTGTTACTTGTCAAGACCCCAACATTATCAGATCTTTTATTTCTATTGTCTAAGGTACTTTGTACCGTATCAATCCACCTATATCTTGGTCTTTCTCTGGGTCGTTTTCCTGACAACCTGGCAGAGAGCACTTGTTTTGCTAATCTTTCTTCGCCCATTCTGTTTAAGTGACCATACCACCTGAGATTAGCTCTGCTAACGCATTCCTTATGCTGACAATGTCAAGTTCTTTCCTAATATCCTCGTTTTTAATATAATATTGCTATTGATGCCATCTGGTCACGCCTGTAATCTTTCTCAGGACTCTCATATCTGTGGCCTTTAGTCTTTGGTCAAGTGTTTTACTTCTGACTGAGCTCTCAGATCCATAAGTTAAAACTGGTTTGAACACTGTCTTGTATACAGCTAATTTAGTGTTCCGACTAATTTCTCTCTTATTCCATATGAATTTATTCAATTGACTTCCCACCATACCAGCTTTGCTGATTCTGTGGATCGTCAATTCAACAAATCCATCAGTAACATCGCTCATTGGAAAAAATGCTAATGCTGTGGAGCATTTAATTTTCGTATTGAAATAGATCTGTTTGATATCTTACTTCAAACTAGTGGCAACAATTTTGTGATAAAGATTTTGTGTCATATGAAATAAACAACCTGTTATAGTTGTTGATGTAAATATGTTAGAAAAAGCATTGATAGTTGCTTTCTCGAAGTCAACCGTTAATGTTTCGTGATCTAATGATGAACGTAAGCCCTTTAAGGCACTGAATAATCTGCTGTAAGTTAATTCTGATTTGCCAGGAAGAAAGCAAAAAGCTGCCATGGAATCCTTAGAGATCTCATGCCAGTCCCAAGCCTGGATAAAGGAGGAAGGTTGGTCAAATGAGTGTCCATGCTCTGACCGTAAAGAAAAAACACGATTGTTATCTGATGCATATATGATCAACAGCTACAACATGCTGGCTTGGACCTTGCCTGGGTCAACAAGGTTTGCGATATCAATCAAGCAATTCCATATCATACTCAGTACCTGGTGGTGATACCTGCTTCAATTTTTCAGTCAGCTTCCCAATGCTATTTAAATCTAGCTTTTTTTTTTTTCATATAACTCACTGCAGTATCTTGTCAATCGCTGTACAGTTTTATCTTTATTCATCAATACGTTGCCTTTTTCATCTTTAACTGTGGTGGTCTGTTTTAGTTGCCACCTTCTATTAATGGTTCTAATCATTTTGTACACCTCCATAGTACTGTTCTATATTATTGCATTGGACTTCTAACCATTTCATCTTCTCTTGATCTTCTCTTCTTCTTCTGGTACTGTTTCTTCAACTGCATCTTCTATCACCTTCATTACTCCTTTCACTCTCTTAGATTCAATTTTTTTTCTTTGTCATTGTCCACATTTTTAAGTTTCTCCTCTAACACTGTTCTGTACCTTCTTCCTATTTCTACTTCACTTATTCTTGCTCTCTTCATTTCTGACGATGGTGTTTATATTTTCTTTTTTAATTTCAACTTGATGTTTGCAATCACTAAACTATGATCCGAGTCTATATCTGTTCCTTGAAAAGTTTGCCACTGCTGTACTGATGTTATCCATCTTCTTTTAATCATAATCATATCAGTCATGTTCTTGGTTTTCCCATCATTTGATCACCACGTCCATTTTCTACACTCCTTTTGCTGGAATCTTGTGTTACAGATCATCATATCGTGGTCCACAACAAATTCTAACATTTTTTTGACCTCGTTCATTTCTTTCTCTGAAATCATATTTTCCGATGAGTCTATCCCAACTGTCATTATCTGTTCCGACTTTGGCATTCCACTCTCCATCAATAATTAGTACATCTTGCTTTGGTATTGTTTCTATTATCTCTGTCAGATCTTTGTAAAATAAGTCAATAACCTCATCTGTGCTGTCAGATATGGGTGCATATATCTGGACTTTTGATATATTAAATGGTTTTGCTTGAAATCTCGCTACTATGATTCGTTCATTGACTGGTTTGTAGCCTGAGAGTGTCTTTCTAGCTTTTTTGTTAAGAAGCAAACCAACTCCTGCTTCATGCTTGGTGTCATGCCATGACCATATGACTTTGCATTTATTTATCTTTCTTGCTGATGTCCATCACAACTCTGCCAGTCCTAGTATATCACACTGATATATCTTCATTTCCTCACGAAGTAATTCCAGTTCCTGCCATCCAAAGTGTCCGTACATCCCATGTTCCTACTGATAACAGTTCTATTAGTTTCAGTTTCTGTTTCCTTTCGGTATTCCACTTTTCGATCCAACCCTCGATCGCTCGATTGGTATCAACCGAGTGATCGAGATTGATACCAATCAACCTCAATCGCTCGGTTGATCCGGGTGATGTCTGAGCCGGCATGTTGTAGCTGTTGATCATATATGCGTCAGATAACAATCGTGTTTTTTCTTTACTGTCAGAGTATGGACACTCATCTGACCAACGCTCCTTCTTTATCCAGGCTTGGGACTGGCATGAGACCTCTAAGGATTCCATGGCAGCTTTTTGCTTTGCTTCCTGGCAAATCAGAATTAACTTACAGCAGATTATTCAGTGCCTTAAAGGGTTTGTGTTCATCATTAGATCCCAAAACATTAATGGTCGACTTCAAGAAAGCAACTATCAATGCTTTTTCTAACATATTTACATCAACAACTATAACAAGTTGTTTATTTCATATGGCACCAAATCTTTATCGCAAAATTGTTGCCACTGGTTTGAAGTTAAGCTATCAAACAGATGCTATTTCAATACGAAAATTAAATGCTTCACAGCATTAGCATTTTTTCCAGTGAGCGATGTTACTGATGGATTTGTTGAATTGACGATCCGCAGCAAAAAAGTTAATTATTTACACAGTATCTCTTTTAATTTGTACAATTTTTAAATGATTTCATTGTTATGTATCACTAACATTCATCTTAATAAAGATTTGCCCTTTTGATGATTTTATAATATCCTTTATCATCCATTTTTTATTTACAAACATTAATGCAAAATGTCTTGCGGCATGAATGTTTGCGCCGAATTTTCCTACGGCAAAAAATGTTTACGCCGAATTTTCAGGTCACTATCAGATAGATTATATTGTTTCCAAAAGAAGGTGGAGGAGTGCTATCCAAGCAGCAATGAATTATTGATAGCTGAAATTAAGTTGAAATTACGGGCTAAGAAGAAACAAAAGAATAGTATCAGATTTGATTTAAATCATAAGTGAAGCATTTAAAGTATAAAAGAAATTAAAAAGTTTGGAGAAGATAGGAAGAGAATTAGAACTATTGGAAGAAACAAAATGTGTCATAGAAGCATCAAAGAAGACTAAACAAATGAACAAAAAAAAAGAAAGATTGTAAATGGTTGTCAGAAGAATCTATTCAAATAGCAGAGGAAAGAAGAAAAATGAAACTTCAGAGAAACAAAGAAAGGATTAGATAACTAAGTGTTCATATTCCAAGAAGCAATATGGAATATGCAGAAAAGTTCCTTTTATTGGAAGTTTATTTGAAACAACTACTCAGTTAAATGTATTCATATTGTCTGAGCAATTATTCGTCATGACTACTTCAGAAATATGAGGAAAAGATGTATTAAGGAAACTTGCTTACTGAAAGGAGGCATATGCAAGTATATTAGTTAAGTGAACTAATTGTTATTAGAAGTTTTTTCACTTGGTTATACTATAAATTAAAGATACCAAGAAATTATATACTTGGTTTAATCCTTTATCCAAATGTAAGCCAATAAAGTTTGTGCCTGAAGTATTTTCAGGACTGGCAACTCATATAAGGAAGCTAAAACTTCACATCACTTGCCTTAGTATTCTATAATGCAAAGCACATCTCCTTGCGGACATGTCTAATGCTATGCATTATTATCGGAATGGTCACTCCCAGACACCTTTTGGCAACTCGTATATGAAAATATGACTTCTGCATTACTTCAAACTTAGTATCACCTCTGGGTCTGGCTCCCACTGAAGAGACCTCATTAAAGGTTGAAAATGGTCTGGATAGTGACCCTTTCCATAATGCATAGCATTATACATGTCCTCAAGGAGATGTGCTTTGCATTATGGGATACTAAGGCAAGTGATGTGAATTCTTAGCTTCCTTATACGAATTGCCCCAGTCCTGAAAATACTTCAGGTGCAAACTTTGTTTGCTTACACTTTGATAAAGTATTAAACCAAGTAAATAATTTCTTGGTATCTTTAATTTAAAGTGAACTAATTCCTCATGAAATAAAATTTTCACTAAGCATATATATATATATATATATATATATATATAACTGTAAAAAAAACATAATAATTAAAATAATTATGTGAGATTTTTTGCATTAGAATGTCTAGAGACAGGGAGAACCAGAGGCCATCCATGGACACTGTATAAGGAGGGTGTGAGCAAAGTAGTGAGGAGTACATGTTTTGCACGTAGAGTGGTGGTTAAAATGCATTGCCTGAAAGTGTGGTTGAGTGCAGAGACAGTGCTTACGTTTAAGTCAAGGTAAGATGAGCTGTGCATGAGAGTGGAACCTCCCATGATGAGTCTCTTGACTCCATGGAGGTCTGATGGTAATGTTTTAGTATTTAGTGCTAAGCCTCATACAATTTCCAGTTTCTTTTCATCACTACTTTTCAGTTCAACTGTATTCCGAGCAGGCAACCGTGGCAACACTTCTTCTGATTGTTGTGATGAGTAAAAAAATAAAATAAAATCTATATGCACTCATCAAATGACAAATTTCAAGGCATGAAATTTGATGTTATTTTCTTTTAAATTCAATTCAACGTTCTTTATTTTTGACCCCCCCCCCTTGATGTTAACAATGTTGAGCTAAAAATAGCATTCATTGAATACGTAGGCATATGTCAATACTAGTTCATAATCATACATAATTTCATCATAATGATATCTACTTCAGTAGTACATCATGTTATCTGTACAGATATTATTAGCACTGTGGTTTGTGAAACAAGTTGAACAAGATCTGGCTTCAATAAAGAATTTTCTTAACTACAATAAAAATCCAATATAATCGATAATTGTTACACTTGGTATTGCTTCAAAATAAACAGCATATATGGCTGTTTTTGTTTTATATTACCATTTATGCTGCAGTAGTTTAATGAATCAGTGTATTTATCTTAGACTATTTATTCACAATAGAAACACATTTTTTACAGTTAATAATGCTGGTATAAAGTCCAAAAACATACCCATTGTCTCCAATAAAGTGAACTGGTTCAAGACTGGATGAATTATACAACCCCCCCCCCCCACACACACACAGAATTCTTACTTTCTATTATTCAATTTAGAAAATAACTCAAAATGGATAGATGCTGATTCATCTTGTAAAACCCATCTAAAAATAGATGACATGAAAAAATAATAAGGTTTGGAATTTATATATACTAATAGTGTAGCCTGCGAAATTTTCATTAATATTTAAATTGCAGAGCTGGGTAAAAATTTTTGAGAAATACTTCATTTTGAGAACCTTCAAACAGAGCAGTTATCTAGAATTCTATGAACATTTTATTAATTTTTTTCCCCTTTACATACAAAAGAACATTCTTTAGTTAACATTTTAGGTGATTAATTGAAAATAAATGATTTCTAAAAATTATTAAACGTTATAATTCTCCATATTTATGACTCATTACACAATGTGATTTATTTCCTCCCCTTAGTTGGTTTTACCTTAATTCATCAATATTTGAGCCAACCTCCAGCCCAAGAGCTCTTCCAGGGAGCATTACATGGTGGGTGGGTGCACACTTTGTTTCGTGATGAGGTACTGCAGACACATTCCTATATTCAGCAGTTCTTTGAAACCTTTAAAGGGTAATGTATAGATAATATTATTGTTTAGAAATCATGTCTGTCAATAGTTTTAAAAATGTTTTTGATGTTCTGAAACTGTTGACAGACATAATTTTATTGTTATTTAAATATTTTAAGCTAGGACTTATGAAACTTTCCATCTTTATATATTATGTAATAGAAGGTACCTGATGTTACTGAATTTATTTCACATCAATATCATTTTCAGTGTCATTTCATAATCATCAGTGATTCTGTTTGCAAGTAAATGTCTATTATTTTTTGATGTAATTATGTTTAATTGTACATAAGGAAAATTATTTTGTATGTAGATGTTATGCATGTATGGGGATAAAAAGATGTACTTGTTTATTTGCCTTTTTTTTTTCTCTCTCTGCTAATTCCATCTAAGGTACTTTATGTTTACAGAATGTTGTAAACATAAAGTACCTTAGCACTGTGGGCAGGCTGTAGATTTGGGTGTTTTTTTTTCTGAAATGCATTGTAAACATTGAGCTTAGTAACTTTGAAGAATATTCAGATAGAAAAAACATCTTGGGTTGCTTAAGTCGTAGGTATATTATAATAAATTTAGTTTAATCCTTTATCCAAGTGTGAGCAAACAAAGTTTGCGCCTGAAAGTATCTTCAGGACTGGGGTAAGGTGGTGCAACACGAGGATGACTCCTTGCAAAGGTGGAGCAAGCTACTAACACTCCTATCTCAGTATCTCCCATAATGCAAAACACATCTCCTTGCGGATATGTCTAATGTTATGCATTAAGGGAAGGGCCACTACCCAGACTAGTTTCGACCTTTATTGAGGTCTCTTCAGTGGGAGCCAGGCCCAAGTGGAGATACCAGCTAGAAGCATTAGCAAGGTCATCTCTACCTATAGGAGTTGCCAAATGGTGTGCCACCTTTTTAATAAATTACTCTGGATTTAGAGAAAGATGTTGAAAATTTATTTTTCACTTGGTTAGAATATAATAAATTTAGTTTAATCCTTTATCCAAGTGTGAGCAAACAAAGTTTGCGCCTGAAAGTATCTTCAGGACTGGGGTAAGGTGGTGCAACACCAGGACGACTCCTTGCAAAGGTGGAGCAAGCTACTAACACTCCTATCTCAGTATCTCCCATAATGCAAAACACATCTCCTTGCGGATATGTCTAATGTTATGCATTAAGGGAAGGGCCGCTACCCAGACTAGTTTCGACCTTTATTGAGGTCTCTTCAGTGGAAGAGATCTCAATAAAGTGGAGATACCAGCCAGAAGCATTGCTAATGATTCTGGCTGGTATCTCCGCTTGGGCCTGGCTCCCACTGAAGAGACCTCAATAAAGGTCGAAACTAGTCTGGGTAGTGGCCCTTCCCTTAATGCATAACATTAGACATATCCGCAAGGAGATGTGTTTTGCATTATGGGAGATACTGAGATAGGAGTGTTAGTAGCTTGCTCCACCTTTGCAAGGAGTCATCCTGGTGTTGCACCACCTTACCCCAGTCCTGAAGATACTTTCAGGCGCAAACTTTGTTTGCTCACACTTGGATAAAGGATTAAACTAAATTTATTATATTCTAACCAAGTGAAAAATAAACTTTCATCATAGGTATATTAATGAGATGAGACCTTCATATAGCCTGTAAGGAATGCAGACTACTAACCAGGTTTTTTGATCTATTCTCCAGTCCTCACCTTTTCATGGGAAGCTCTGTTATTAAATATTCACCTAAGTATTGAATTAATGAAGATGAGCTTGAAATGCTGGACTTAGCTCACCAAATTATATTCTGCATTGGCTTAAACTACAAGCAAAAATTATGTTAGAAAATGTCATGTACATTTTTGTCATACTGGCTGGTGCATTACTGGTTTAACAAGGTCCTTGCTGTTTTTTTGGAGAAACCAAAGTGAGCAATGAAAAGTTGGCTACTGGAAGTTACCTTTTTAGCATTAATGTAAGAAGTACCCATGGAAAAAAATCAAACTAGCAGAAGAATTAGAGGGGCATTATGTCAGCATAGTTGATATCAAGATGAAAATCAGGCAAGAAGCTGCTGAATAATAAGATGTTTTATTCCAGTAATATTCATCAAGGAAAGGAAGGAGTAGATATAATATTCAACACCAAACACAGAGAAATTTCTAGAATGGCAGACAATTTCAAAGAGCGATATGGACATATTTCATAATGGAAAATTGGACGACATTTATTTGTGTCTTTGATTCCACAGATGGTTCTGTTAGGAATTATTATTAGTTGTAGAGGAATTTTTGACTCATTAGAAATGGCAGCTGACAAAGAAATTGGAAAAGCATTGAAGAATGCAGTTGATGTTTTTAATGTTTCTGCATATTTTCAATGTTTGTTTTTTCACTGTTCACTTTCATACCAAATCTATTACAACAGTTATTCAATTTAGTCAGGGAATCTTGCAGACTTGTACTAGATTTATTTAAAAGTATAACATCTGCATAAAGTAAAGAAGCTGAGATTAACATTTCCAATTTTGATATCAGATTTAATACCACTTCATAATGTGATCCATATAGATGATGAATAACAGACGAGATAATGTACATCCTTGTGTGACACCAGATTTAACATCAAACCATCTTCCTGTACTTCAGTTTTAACTGCTGACATACAGTTCAAATACAGACTAAGTACATATAACTTAGTGTTTTGAACAGCTTTTCTGTTGGCACCTTGTCATATAAATTTCTGCACATCTACAAAACGTACACAGATCTTTGTTATATTCTGACGATATCTCAACTATTTGTCATAAAGTGAAAATCTGATCCTGACAGCCTCTATTTGGTCTGAATCCAGCTTGTTCTTCACCAAGCTCCCTTCCCTTCCACAATCCTTCTCAACCGTTTCTCAAGTATATTGGGATAAATCTTACCAGGAACTCAGCAGGGAAATACCTCTGTAATCCTCGCATTCAGTTTTATTTCCCTTTTTATATATAGGTGCTATGAGAGCTCTACTCCAATCATCTGAAATTTGTCCCTCTGTCCAGGCCTTCTGAACTATGCAGTGGAGCCACTACAAGACTTTCATACCTCCATGCTTGAGCATTTCTGTTCGAATATCATCTACTTACTCCAGCTGCCTTTCCACATTTCAGACTTTTGATGACTTTTTCTACTTCAAGTATGCATACGTATTCCTGATTGCATGCCTGTCGAGTGTTTTTTACCACTGTACTGTCACCGTTTGTTTCATTTTGCTATTTTTTGAAGTAATTGCTCCATACACCAAAGATATCTTTTTCTCCAGTTTTTATGTGACCTTTATCATCTCTAATTTCTTTTATAGTACTCTTTTCTCCATTTCTGGGCTTTTTCAACAGCTTTCAAAATATTTTCCCACCTACCTGGTATTTATTTTCTATGATCTTACCAAAGTCTTCACATGACTTTGTTTAGCTAGTTTTACACGATGTTTAGCTGCCTTACATTTTTCTCTGTATTCTCTAAAAGCACAAGCTGACTTATTCATCAGGAACTTTTGATATGTCATCTTCTTTTTCTTCACTGTCTCTTTAACTTCCTGTGTCCAACATGGAGTTCGATTTTTCTGTCCTTGCAGACAACCTCACCTCATGCATCTCTTGCTGAATCAATGTTGTCTTCAGGGTTTGCCACTGAATCTCTAAGGTTTGGTTCTTCCTGTTCTGAAACTCTTTAATTTTTTTCTTGAATACTATTTGTGTATTTTAGTCTATAGGTCATGTGTGAGAGCTGCTCAACTTGTATTCACTTTTAAAACTTTCTTACATATTCTTCTTTTCAATATGAAATTCAATTTTATCCTGCTCAAGACTAAATTAGGAGTATTTAGTCAGATTTTCACTTTAAGACAGATAGTTTTAGTTTCACATTTTAGTGTCATCAGTTCTGTCTTATCAATCTTACATATGCTGGTATATTGTTGTAGATCAACAACGTCTTATAATACACAGAATATTCATTTTTATTCAGGAATAGATATTTTTTACTGTCTGTTGTTTCTGAAGACTAGAATGAAAATGTCTCTATGCCGTTAAAAAACTATACAACCTCAACAGATGCTATACTGCACAAGCAAAATAAAAAAACAATTAGCATTTTTCTCCTAACATCCACTTTCAAATTTTCAGTTCCAGAAAATGTGTAACAGCTGTTTGTAATAAAGCCTTGGATATAGTAATCTCTTAACTCATGACATTCAATTGGATTGGTTGACATAATAACCAATCACAGCCGCTAGGTGCTGAGTGAGCTCAAAATTTAAGCTCACATAGTCACGCCTTCTGAGCGGTTTAAAAATAATACAACACTAAGAATTTGACATGCTACTCTCTCTTTACATCTTTTCGAATGGCTCAAGGATGTATGCATTTTAAAAGCACACCCAGGCTATTAATGCCTGGGTGTGCTTTGTGATACATCAGAATTACAAGTCCTACTTTACTGCAGATGGAAAGCAAGATAAAGAAATAAAAATAAGAACAGACATAGCTAAAGATACATTCTGGAAAAATAAAGATCTGCTCAGAAATTATCCTCGTGAAGAGGACGATGAAGCATTAGTACAGTGTATTGTGTTCAGTTTTAGGAATCGCGCGCGAAGTCTGCAAACAATTGGGTCAGTCTTTAACCAAAATAAATGCAAAAATTAATATCGATGATACTGATATTTTGTGGATGAGCACCGCACATCTAGCACACCCGGAATATTCACCCCTGGTAAATAAAGAGGTGACATCAAAACTAACCATTATGATCGAATTTTTTAGGATAAGATTTTTAACTCGTGTTTTGAAATGGACTGAATTTTTTACAAAAGTAGAGGAGTTGTCAGTAAGGGGAGCAAGCAACTTGGCTAAATGCTGGGCCTGTTTTATATGTGGGACTGTCTATGCTATCGACTATGGGGCATAGGGGGATATTAGTTTTGTGGATTTTTGGTAATCCATAATTGTAGGGTGGTTTAACATGAATTAGTTTTATTTTCCTGATGATTTCTTTAGGCCATGGTGTCACTTTTTTCAGTAATTTTCGGACTTTTTTCCTTTGAGACATAGTGGGGTCTCAATGTATAATTTGATACGTGGAACTGTCACATAGGAGATCTTGCATTTTTCTGTTATTATACATCAAGATCCCACTATATCTCAAAGGAAAAAAGTCCGAAAATTACTGAAAAAGTGACGTCATGAACCCAAAGAAATCATCAGGAAAATAAAACCAATTCATGTTAAACCACCCCGTATTTATGGATTACCAAAAATCCACAAAACTAATATCCCCCTATGCCCCATAGTCGATAGCATAGATAGTCCCACATATAAACTGGCCCAGCATTTAGACAAGTCGCTTGCTCCCTTTACTGGCAACTGCTCTACTTTTTTGAAAAATTCAGTCCATTTCAAAACATGAGTTAAAAATCTTATCCTAAAAATTTAGACATAATGGTTAGTTTTGATGTCACCTCTTTATTTACCAATATTTCACTTATAGACACTCTTGATTTAATCAAGTCTAAATTTCCCTCTGATATTTGTGAATTATTTAAATTTACTATGAATGCAGGTTACTTTACATGGGAAGGAAAATTCTACAAACAGATTAATGGTACTGCTATGGATCCCCCGTATTAGCAAATTTTTACATGGAACACTTTGAAAACGAAGTACTTACCACAGCTACATACTTTTTTCCTTATGAAAGTGGTTTTTAGAGTGTTGGCTGTTTAGGTAGGTGACAAATGCATCCAAAGTGTCTTGTCCACGGGGCCAGATGGCAAACACATCATCTACATAGCGTAACCACACCTGGCCCCATGGACAAGACACTTTGGATGCGTTTGTCACCTACCTAAACAGCCAACACTCCAAAAACCACTTCACAGTAGAAAAATAATCGAATAACTGTTTACCATTTCTTGACACATTAGTTCCCTCCTTTCAGATGGATCACTATCTTTTTCCATTTACAGAAAGCCTACACACACAGGACGATACCTACATAAACAATCACATCATCATCCAATCCAACAGTATGGCATTTTAAAAACACTTATACACAGCCAGAGCCATTTGTTCTAACGATGTAGCTCTGACCACAGAACTCCAATTTCTGCACTATACATTCTTGGCCAATGGCTATATAATATTATATAATATGGCTATAATCCCTACAAAATAGATAAAATACTACATAGTCCCATTACTCAGCCCTCCCCTAATAAACAAGAACACAACATGACCATTTCTATTCCATATGTCAGAGGTACATCAGAAAAGATAGCCAAAGTATTGATGAAACATGGCCTTCGCATCACTTTCAAACCTCATGTCAAACTAGCAACAACTTTTAGCATCTGTGCTTATATCCCTTTAGGGCCCCCCTATTGCCAAATTCTTTTCCTTTTATGCAGTAGCTCTTATACCTCCTCCTCATTGACCTGAGTTCCTTCATCCAGTAGAGGTAGCATTGAGCTCATTGCATTCATCAGGTTGATAGCTTTTAGCAAAATGGGCACTCATTAGTTTAACAATCCCTTCTCTATCTGTCACACACAAAAGGGAAGAGTTATTCTTTCTTTTTTTCTTTTCACTTGGAGAGCATAACAATAGGATGCCTTTTGGGCTGTCTTTAGCTTGCAGAGTCAGTTTCTTTTTTCATACTCACACTTGGCTTTCCCTACAATAGTTGCCATTTTTTGGCCTGTGCCTTATTTTCATAAGGCA
The DNA here is from genome assembly GCF_054136105.1 of Typopeltis vanoorti. Lineage (NCBI taxonomy): Eukaryota > Metazoa > Arthropoda > Arachnida > Uropygi > Thelyphonidae > Typopeltis > Typopeltis vanoorti. The sequence goes on from NC_143568.1 coordinate 76,487,603, forward strand.
TACAATAATCCTTCATTATAATTTTTTTCAAGAATCCCTTGCTTAATAAGATTGCACATTCATTATAGTTTCACCATATTTATTCTGTGAACTTTAGAGCCATATTCCAATTTGCATCATTGATGTATTTTGTTTAATACTTCCCATGTGCTGCTTGATGAGCAGTATATGCACTGCATTCATATCATTCCATTTTATATATTTTACGTGTTCTGCATATACGGAATCATTTTATCCTTTGCAAAATTCTTCATGTAATCCATAGATTATTTTTAGTTTTATTATTGTTTTTCAAAGAAAATATCAATATAGCTTGATTTATTAGTAAACTATATTTTAATGCTCACAATTTCAATTTCTAAATTAGATATAACAAAAGAGTCTCTGAAGTAAAAGACTGTTATAACTATGCATTACAAAATGCGTAAGTATTTTCATTATATATTTTTTTATTTTATATATTCCTAATTTTATAAATTTTATTTGTCATTATTAGTAGCTGTAAACCAGTAAATATATATTACAGTAAACTCTCACTGTAGACTGTTCAGGACAACAGAAAAAGTTATGTGGAATGGATATTTTGTTATATAGAAGTTACTTTAGAATAGCATTGTGCCTGTAGGTTATTTTCCATAGTTGTTGTTGCTATTATCATCATCGTCATCATCAGAGACATCCAAGGAGTTAAGGACTCGTTAAGGGATGCAATACATCACCCATGCGAGCGTAATTTTAAAAAGCTTACTCTGAAACTTATTCACACTGGGTGTTTGCACCATTTCATCAAGCAAAGTGTTCCACTCACTACTCTGTGAGGAGAAAAATTTAGGTCTCATCCCTTTTTTAACTGCACCCAATCTTAACTTTTCCATTCCCCCCCCAATAAAACTATCATCTATTCTGCTTCTCTGCTCCTCTCTAGTAAACTTGTAAAGAGCCTAGCCAGTTCAGCTGAAAATTCCTTTAGCATACGTGTTGATATCCCACCTGTCCCTATTGCTGAATTCTTATCTAAGTTATGCAACAGCCCTATAACCTCCTTCACATACACCTCTGTTCTCTTCGTCCAGTGTATTACTACTACTGTGCAACATGCTGCATACACCACAATGATAGATCTTAGTGAGATGAGAACTCATTATTTGAACAATCTCATCTTCTGATATAAGGGTACATTCACTCAAGTTATTCTTTCACATTCATGTTTTCTTTTGCTTGTAGCATAATGATAAAATTCTTTTGGTTTGCCTTTAGTCTTCCCAGGCAATTTATTTTCATACTCAACTTAGCTTTCCGTACAATACTTGTAACTTTACTGGCTTGAGCTTTATATATTTCATAACTCCTCTCACTCTTATTCTCACAATATTCCTTTCCTCATCATTTCTGATGGATCTCTTGCCTAATAAGGTTGTATATCTGTTTCATATATAGCAGAATTTTAAATAACAAACTAATAAAATATTCTGAAAGCTTTATTTTAGAAGTACAAAATGGATTAGAGAAGGACGATCATGTATTGACCTGGGCTTTTGTCTAAAATTAATAATAGAGAAAAGAAGAGAATACAATTTAGAAACATATTACATTTATTGACTTTGAAAAAGCATTTGACGAAGTTAAAAGAAGTATTTTATTTAACATATTAAAAGAAAGAAAAATACCAAATAATATTCTAAAAGCTATCATAAATATATATGAAAATAATCAAATACAAATAAGATTAAATTATGAAATATCATATCTGAGAGAGATAAACCAAGGAGTCCGACAGGGATGTCCCCTTTCAGCAACTCTTTTTAATAGTTATTTAAATGAAATTATAATAAAATGGACTAAAAATTTCCATTTTTAGTCTTTAGAATTAAACTTTCTCCTACTGTGAACTTAAACACTCTCCTTTTTGCTGATGATCAAATAATAATTACAAATTCTGAAGATAACTTACAGAAAAATATTTTAAATTTAAATGAAATAGCCAAAGATTATGGAATAATAATATCAACAGAAAAATAAAAAACAATGGTTTTTAAAGGACAAGATCCAATAAGAACTAAAATAGCAATAGATAACAAGATTTTCGAACAGGTGAATTCATTTAACTACCTAGGATGTATGATTACTTATGAAAATGAAAAAGATATAAACCTAAAAATTGCAAAATATTCAAAAATACAGGTAATTAATTCTATATTTAAACCTAACCTAGTTCAAAAACAAACTAGACTAAAAGTATACAATACATTAGCCTTACCAGTCCTATTGTATGGAAGTGAAATCTGAACAGTAAAACAAAAAGACAAACAGTGATATTAAACAGCTGAAATGAAGTTTATGAAAAAAATGGCAAAGTAGGCTCTATTCGATCACAAAAGAAATGAAGAAATTATGGAACAATTAAACCAGTAATCAGTAATAGAAAAAAAAACAAAAAAAAAACATAAACATAAATGGATGGATCACATTGAAAGAATGAAAACAGAAAGATTACCAAAACAAGTTTTAAATTACAAACCATTAGGAAAAAGAAAACCAAAACATCCTCTAAAGTGATTCAGTGATAACTTCTACGGGCTGAACAGACCATTCTAGGCCTAAATCCTTGAAAAGTGTGATGATGGTATTTGTTTCACTTCTACCCTATTTGTTCTTCAAATTAAAGGGACATATTCAGATACCATCTCATTTAAGCATTCTTTTAAAGCTTACCATAGACACTGATATCTTTCCCATTGAATAATTGATACTTTGGGACCAAAAATAGTATTCTTCTCAATTTGTCATAATTTCCAGCCCTGTAGTTAAGCATGCAACCTTTTTAATCGGAAACTCCACATTATTATTATTATTATCTGAGACCTCCAGGGAGTCAAGGACTCATTGAGGGAGGCTATAAATCATCCAAACCAGCTGTCCTACCTTCTGTTAAATTCATTCACACTAGATGCACTTGCTATCCCTAAAGACAAACTATTCCACTTACTCACTGCTCTGTGAAAGAAAAACTGAGCTCTTTCCCCTTTCTTGACTACAAACAAACAACTTCCATTGATGTCCCTGTGTTCTTTCCCTACCTTCAATATAGCAAAAACTTTTATCAGATGATATCCTATAATCAGCTTATTAATCATATTATTGGTTATGACATTGTATGGTCAGGTCAAAGTCAAGTTTTTTATAGGTATTTGTGTCATTTATTAGTATTTTCATTTTAAGTGGAATAAGTAGAAACCTTGCCATTTGCTTCCTAAGAAACCTGGCATTTACAAGATCACCTGCACCTGTGGATTATGTTATGTAGGACAGAGATGAGCAGGTTGGGAGGGATATGTATGTCTAAACATTTAAAAGATGTGGGGAAGGAGAGAAAACACAAATCAGAATTGATGGAACATAACAGTGGTGACCAAACAGGAAGTATTATTGCATCAAACTGCAATGATCTACATGGATTACTCAAGCTCATTTAAAAAGTCAGTAGAAATGATAAAACATCTACAACAGTGCACTAAGGAACAAGGCATGATATACATAGAGTATGAGCCTCTTTGTCGTAAAACATCTAGCACACATGGAAGCCATTGGCAGGCATTATGCCACCAACCATCAAGTGTCTACGTAGCACAAGCATGTTCCATTGTTAGTCTCTCTCTCTTTTTTTTTCTTCTTCTTCTTCAAATATTTGCATTCTGATCATTACTTGTTTTGCAGCTTAATTTTTTACTTTATTTGCTATATCTCCTGATGATGTGGAACACTGTTTATCCATGAAACTGGTTGTGAGAGTCTTGATAAATAATTTTTGCTACACAGTTATTCGATGTGGTTCACTGGCATTACAATTTCATCATTTCTGCATACTACAGTAACCTTTATAATGAAACTAGAAGTGACCTTACTACCATTTAGTTCAATTGCAATACTCAATTGACTACATTAGAAAGCAGGTCAAGTGACATTTTGCAAGGGAAAAATGGACAAAAACATTCTCCTGCAGTCAAATTCTATCTAAAAGGACAGAAAGTATCTTCATTTCCAAAGTTCTACTTCTGTTAGCAAAACTTCATTTATTATGCCTGCTGGCTAAATTAATATTATAATAAATACTGTCTGTTCTCTGCAGGCATGAGAATTAAACTTTATAAGCTAGAAAACACTGAAACCGTATACAGGCAGCGCTCGGTTTATGCCGATTCACAATAACGCCGGTTGCTCGCACATGCTTTCTTATTGTAGTGTGGTTGACTGAGAAACGACGCTAGCAGGCACTCTAGTGTTTGAGTGTTTACCGAGCTACTACGACTTATATGTATCAAACCTAGTTTTAATGTTGAATCTACCTAATTGTTCTATTTAATTTTTTTACACACATACATATTTCAATTGATAAAGTATGTAATTACATACCATGTCTGATAATGGAAGTGCAGAAAAATTAGCAGAACTTGGTGTTAAGAAGGCATAGAAATCAATCACACTTGAAAAGAAGATGGAGGTGATTCAAAGAAGGGAAGACACGTGCTAATGTCTGTAGAAGTATGACCTTACCTCCTTTAAAACCTGGGATGAATTATTTTTCATAATTCGACTGTTACTAGAATTATGAAAAATGCAGATAGAATAAAACAGTCTGCATAACAATCTACGGCAGCACTAAATGCAAGACATATACATTATAGCAGGGGTAAATTTCATGAAAAAATGGAAAAATTATTATTATTATGGGTGGATGACTTGAATCAGAAAAACATTCCTCTGACACAGGCTGTTATAACTGAGAAAGCAAAAACAATTTTTGAGGATCTTAAAAAGACAGATGGAGGCGAAGAAACATTTTCAGGAAGCAAAGGTTGGTTCATGAGATTTAAGTCTCGAAGTAAGTGCCACATTGTGTCAAATTATGTGGTGAGGTGGCAAGTGCAGATGTTGCAGCAGCGGTTGCTTTTCCTAAAGAATTTCAAGACTGTATAGAACAAGGAAGTTATCTTATCCTCCTGATCTCATTTTTAATGTCGATGAGACTGGGCTCTACTGGAATAAATTGCCATTGCGCACCTTCATTTCCTATGAAGAACATTCCACTCCCAGGTTTTAAAGCTGTAAAAGATAGACTTACGCTTTTGTTGGGTGCAAATGTCTCCGGAACTTTGAAGCTTAAACCAATGTTGGTGTACCATTCACAGAAACCACACGCCTTAGGGTCTAAAAGCCATGCTGCCAGTCTATTGGAAGTGGAACAAAAAGCTTGGGTTACACAAGACGTTTTTATAGATTGGTACACAAATTATTTTTGTCCTTCGCTTCTGTAAAGAAAATGATTTGCCAGCCAAGGCATTGCTTCTATTGGATAATGTCCTTGGACATCCTCAAAAACCTTGCTGAAGTAAGAATACCATTGGATGTCAAGGTTGTTTACATGTCCCCAAACAGAACATCGCTTTTGCAACTGGATCAGGGGATTATATCAATCTTCAAAGCTTATTGCCTCCATATAACATTTATGGAAATGGTAAGAGCCTTGGACACTTCAGGAAAAACTATTAAAGACTATTGGCTGTCATTCGATATTTTGAAGGCATTAACAACATCGAGGCAGCTTGGAACGACGTGTCAGCAAGGTGTTTAAAAGGAGCATGGCGAAAACTTCTTCCAGCATTTATGCACGACTTCAAGGAATTAGAGCAAGAAGAGAATGTTATTGAAGATGTTACCAAGCTTGTGCGAGATTTTGGATTGTACGATATTACAGCTGAAGATGTGACAGAAGTCTTAGAGAGCCATGATAAACCGCTTTCCAATGAAGACTTAAAAGAATTAGCCAAACAATTAAGTCAACATCCAAAGGAGGAGAAAGAAAACGAAGAAGGTCCTCTGAGAGATATGAAAACGACTGATTTACAGCGTATCCTTGCAAACATAGAGACATTGACTGATGAACTCTGTGAAGTGGACAACAATTGGGAACAGAGTGCGAACGTAAAAAGGAGTGCAATCGTATCTATTCGACCTTACACTGAACTCCTTAAAGAAAGAAAAAGAAAATCTAGGCAGTTAACACTGGATACTTTTTTAAAAAAAATGCAGGTGATCCGAAACCAGGAACTTCAACATAGAAATATGTAATATCTTTTCAAAGTTTCATGTTTTTTTTGTATATAATTTTGTTTTGTTTTCGTTATTAATAATTTTATTTTAACAAATATATATGTATGTATTATCAAAGCTTTAAATATAATAATGTTACACATACTTCATGTGCATATTTTTTGACTGTGTGGAACATAACTTAACTTGATACCTCCCATTAAAATTTAGTTAATTTTATGCCAGTTCAGTTTACGCCCGTTTTTTCAGGAACGGAACTGTGGTGTAAACTGCAGGCTGCCTGTATTTAGTTTGTGGGGTAGGGGGAGGAGCAAAGATAGGCCAAATTAACATCATCATCATCATCATCATCATCAAATTCCTGCCATATACCCTCAAGGGGTGTACAGGATATGACAGTACTACATGAAAAAATTACATCATTACTAACTTCCTATCTACAATTTTCCTCCAAATCAGTCTGTTACTTGTCAAGACTCCAACATTATCAGATCTTATATTTCTATCGTCTAAGGCACTTTGTACCGTATCAATCCACCTATATCTTGGTCTTCCTCTGGGTCGTTTTCCTGCCAACCTGGCAGAGAACACTCGTTTTGCTAATCTTTCCTCTCCCATTCTATTTAAGTGACCATACCATCTGAGATTAGCTCTGCTAACGCATTCCTGGATGCTGACAATGTCAAGTTCTTTCCTAATATCCTCATTTTTAATATGATATTGCCATTGATGCCATCTGTTCACGTCTCTAATCTTTCTCAGGACTCTCATATCTGCGGTCTCTAGTCTTTGGTCAAGTGTTTTACTTCTGACCCAGCTCTCAGATCCATAAGTTAAAATTGGTTTGAACACAGTCTTGTATACAGCTAATTTAGTGTTCCGACTAATTTCTTTCTTATTCCATATGAATTTATTCAATTGACTTCCAAGATACCAGCTTTGCTGATTCTGTTGTCTATTTCTATATTTAGTTTACCATCTTCAGTAAAAATTGTGCCTAAGTAGCTGAAATGTTTTACTTGTTCCACAGGTTCTCCATTCACAACACAGTTGACATTTTCAATGATTCTGCCTATTTTCATTGTCTTTGTCTTTTTATTGCTGACCTTCATACCATATCTATTACAACAGCTATTCAATTTAGTCAGAGAATCTTGCAGACTTGTAGCGGATTTATTTAGAAGTATAACATCATCCGCATAAAGCAAAGAGCTGACATTAACATCTCCAATTTTGATATCAGGTTTAATACCACATTCCTTCATGATGTGATCCATATAGATAATGAATAACAGAGGGGATAATGTACATCCTTGTCTCACACCAGATTTAACATTAAACCATCTTCCTGTACTTCCTTCAATTCTAACTGCTGACTCACAACTCAAATAAAGACTAAGTATTGCTTGATATAATGCCCCATTGACACCATATAACTGCAGCGTATTGAATAGCTTCTCTCTTGGCACCTTGTCATATGCCTTTTCCAAATCGACAAAACTTAAATACAGATCTTTGTTATATTCCCATGCTTTCTCGACTATTTGTCGTAAAGTGAAGATCTGATCCTGACAGCCTCTATTTGGCCTGAATCCAGCTTGTTCTTCACCAAGCTTTTCTTCCACAATTCTTCTCAACCGTTTCTCAAGTATACTTGCATAGATCTTGCCAGGAACACTCAGTAGGGAAATACCGCTGTAATTCTCACATTCAGTTTTATTTCCCTTTTTATATATGGGTACTATGAGAGCTCTACTCCAATCATCGGGAATTCGTCCCTCTGTCCAGGCTTTCTGAACTAAGCAGTGCAGCCACTGTAAGACTCTTATACCACCATACTTCAGCATTTCTGGTCGAATATCATCTACTCCTGCTGCCTTTCCACGTTTCAAGCCTTTGACGGCTTTTTCTACTTCAAGTATGGATATGTATTCCTGACTGCATGCCTGGTCAGTGTTTTTTATCACTGTGCTGTCATCACTGCTTGTTTCATTTAGCAGTTTTTCAAAGTAATTACTCCATACTTCAAGGATATCTTTTTCTCCTGTTTTCATTCAGGCCAAATTAACATCTTTCATTAATTTATATGCTAAAATATGAGTCCTGAAGATACCTGAATGATAAACTTATTCTAATAATAAATGCAGGCATAGTGTTTTAGAGTGCTAACAAGATGATGGTGCCAACAAAGGATAAGAAGTATAATTGCCAAATTAGGCATTTATCTCCTTTATATAATTAAAAGCATAAGTATGGCACTCCTATTTCAGGAGACCAAACTAGTGAATTTTGCTTAAACAGTTCTTATTCTTCTTTCCCAGATTATATCAGGAACATCGGGAGTCTGTAAATACTTTCCATTGGTTCCTTATCCTTGCTATTGGTCTTTGTTCAGCAAAACTCTTCTCAAATTCTATTAAAGTTGATCTCCTCCATGTATTTTAGGATGTCCACACTTTCTCTTTCCTTGTGAATTCCATTGCCATATGGAAAGCGTGACTGATTTCTTAATGATCTTTCCTAAGTGTGTGTCAAATCCACCTAAATTTTCGTTTTCTGATTTCCAGGTTGACTTTTTGCTAATTTGTTCTTTTCCAGAGGTCTTCGTTAGTAATAATTTGTGGTCACCAAATTCAAAATGTGCTCCACAGACATTGGTTTATGAATGTTTGTAGTTTTCTTTGTATTTCCTTTGAAACCAGCCACATTTCACATCCATATAAAAGAACTGATTTAATGCATGCATTAAATATTTTTAATTTTGTATTTGTGTGAATATTTTTAATTTCCCATAGTCTACTAAGTTTAGCACATGCACTTCTTGCCTTTTAAATCCTTATGTCATCATCATCTCTAGTTACTCCTCCATCTGCAGATAAAACACTGACAAAATGTGAAACAGTTTTGATTTTTCCATTTTCCTTTGTACTTGGTGCCGTGTTGTTCACATTGATTCTCATTTCTTTTTTTTCTTTTTTTTTTTATATTTATTTTCAAACCAACTTTCAGTGATACAGACTATTCGATTATTTAAACTCCAGATACAGTTTGAAAGGGTATCAAATATCCATCATGCAGCACCTGGCATTGGAATTTGTTGTATCCTTCCTGTATGAGGTTTATTATCTTCTGTGGCATTCCTTTGCCTTAAAGTGCATTCTACACACAATCTCTAGTAGTAGAATCGAGGCTTTTTCATAATCCACAAATAGCAAATATAAAAGAGAGTTAAATTCACCCAACTGTTCGATTATTATTCTTAAGGTGTTAATGTGGTCTACATGATCTATTTGGCCTAAAACCAGACTGCTTTCTTCTCATACCCTCATCTGAAATATTAAAAATTCTTGAAAGAATAATTTGGCAGAAAATTTTACTAATGATGCATAATAGGTTTATGCCCCTCCAATTATTACAGCTTGCCAAATCTCCTTTCTTTGGTATTTTTACCATTACTCCTGTATTCCAATCCCTAGGGGATATCTCTTTTCCTCAGATATCTTTGAATAGCAGGTAAAGCATATCTGTGATTGTTGTCATCTCAGATTTTAGAACCTCTACTGTGATACCATCATGTCCTGCCACTTTCCCATTTTTTATTTAATAGCTTTTTTTTCTCTCTCCAATTTAGATGGTGGGCTAGTATCTATTTTTAATTCATCTACTCCTTTTTTTATTTCTGTTTGTATTCTATCACTGCTGTTGTTCAAGATTTGACTAAAATATTGTCTTCAACTTTCCAGTTGTTCTTCTGTTGACCCTAGAATTTTTCCATTGAGATTTTTCATTGGGACATTCTTTTGCATAGCTTCTCCAGAAAGTCTTCTTATAATACTCTGTAACTCTACTGTTATACTTGTTTTGTTGTGCCCTCGATGCCAGTTCTTCAAACCATTGCCGCTTATCTTTTCTAGCACTCTAACTTTTTTTGTTTAAAATCTTATATTTGTGTTTAAGTTCATTTTCCTTTTTGCGGAGTATTTCTTGTTGTTTCAGCTTTATTTTCACATAATTTCAGCTTTTTTTCCTTTCATCCACTAGTTTCCAAGTTTCCGTTGCTAACCATTCTTCTTTCTTTCTTTTAGCATATCCTTAAACATATTCTGCTGTATCATTAAAGACTTTTTTTTACATTTTTACATTTAGCTCTATATCATCATTTTTTTATATCCTCTACTTCTTCAAAATTAATATCCATATTTTTCCTATTTAAAACTCATTGCAGACTTCAGCATTTTGTAATTTAGCAATATCAGATTTCTGTCTATTAAATGTTTTCCCCTGATGATTTTTCTAATATATAACTGCATAGATCCTATTATTAGGTGATGATCTGAGCCAATATCAGCACTTCTTTTATTTTGGATATCTAATAACATTTTCCCAACTTTGGCTGATGGCAATATGATCTGTTTGATTTGTGTTTTTCCATCTGGTGACAATCATGTTACTTTATGTATTTTCTTATGCTGGAGCATTGTGCCATCTATTACCAAGTTATATTTACCACACAGTTCCACTTACAATTCACCATTTACATTTCTGTCTCCCAAACCATGCTTGCTTATTACATTCTCCATCCCCTCATTATTTGTACCAACTTTAGCATTGAAGTCACCCATGAGAAGTGTGCTCTTGTTACCATGTATCATCATCAAAGTCTTATCAAGCAGATTGTAAAACTTTTCTTTTTCTTCAAAGGATGCATTCTCAGTTGGGGCACATCACTGTCAACTCTTAGTCTTCCAAATTTGGTTTTAAGATTTGCTGTTATTATTTATCCTGAAATTGGTTCCCACCTAATCATTGCTTGACTAAATCTTTTGCTCACGAGGATTCCAACTCCATATCGATGTATATCAGTTATATTAGGCATCCCTAAATAAAGAAACACATTCCCACTGGGAAAATTTATTCAACCATTCTGTCTTATTTTGCTAACCCCCAATAATTCAGTTTTATATTTTTCCATCTCCTTTCTTACTTGTGCTAGTTTTCCTACTTGATAGTGTTTTAACATTCCATTGGCCAATTTGTGTCCTAACTTTCCAATCTTTAGTCAACACCAAGGATTCTGTCTGATTTCTGCATTTATCCGACTTGAAAATAGTATTTAAATTTTCGGTGACTTGTGGGTTGTTAGCTTACAGAGTTCCTATTCTGGTGGTACTGCTACCTCAGCATTCAGACATGCATTTTATACGTAAGCATTTACTCTCATGTAGATGTTTCAGCTATACTGTTGATACCCAATCATCCGAATCATTTGTGATAACAGGTTCTACCATGAGAAGGTAAGGATGGTATTTGAGTGGGAGAGGCTATATGTTATATAACATGAAATCAAAGACTTCATAATATTACACAATCACCACCGCTTAAGCAGAGTTGTGATTAATATGTTTGGTATATAACTTTCACTAGTAACATTCATGCAAATTGTATCTAAATGGTGGGATGGGAGCGATATGTATTGTTTTTTTTTTGTTTCTAGTTTTCAAATGTCCAAAAATAAAATTTTTGAGATGTAAGTAGGTAACCATGTTTGTTGGTTTCTGTTTTTTAGATCTCAAAAAAAAAGGGAAAAAAAAGATTTTTAAATTATCCACAGCACTCTTTGCAACAGATATGTACTTGGTAATGAATTCTTAGTTGCATTGGATTATTATAGTAATGTTAACTCTTACATATTATAGTAAGTTAAAAGTGCTATACTCGTATGTATAGCAAACCACTCATTATGATGAATAGTTTATTATAATCATTCCTGTGTTCCATAGGAGTTTTTTACGGTGAATTGTAATCTGAGAATACAGGCAATTGTAATGCTGAAGTTCACATTAGACATGATGCTTAATGCTTATATTAAAATAGACAAGAAATTATGTTCTTGTTTAATTCTTGACCCAAGCATAAGGAAACAAAGTTTGCACATAAGCTATTTTTATGAATAGGCTACTTTGTATATAGAGACTGTTGACCACGTTAAATGTATTAGTATTTCATAATGCAGAGCATTCTTCTTCTTGGAAGTGTATATTGTTATACATTATGGTAAGGGTTGTCATCCAGACTGATTTTGATCTTTATTGATATCTCCTCAGTGGGAGCTAGACCTTTGAAGATACTGAGGTAAAAGGTACTTTGAAGATACTGAGGTCAGTGTAGAAGTAATATATTTTCCATATGTGACTTCTACATTGCCATGAAGTACCTTCACAATTAGACTACTAGTTGTGAAGATACTTCACACACAAACTTTATTTTCTTATGCTTGGTTGTTAGATTAAAACAAGAATATAATTTCTTGTGTATTATAATTTATCTTGTAATCATGTAAAAAAATCTTTCTGCAACTTCAGATCCAGAGTAGTTTAAAAATATGACATATATAATAATGCTTGTATATTTAAAAATATGACTTTACATTGATTTAAAACCTCCAGTATTTTCTAAGATCTAGCTCTCAATTTTAATATTTTATGTTGATTTACTCTGTGCTCTTATCGTCAAACTTTTATTTTGAACTGTCTTTTGAACAAGATTAATTTCCTCCAGTTATGTATCTATCCAATATATATCTTCATTTGGTTTTCTACTAGAAAACTATTAATGTATTAAGGTTATTCATATTTGTCTAGATTTGGTCCAAGGCTAAGTCAGTTTTATCATTTCATTGATTTCATCACTTGTCTTGTTGATTTGTGCAGCATAGATCTTGGGCACATAAATCAACAAGCCATGTGGTATTTGAATACATTATAAATTATAATTACAATATTAAAAACATTTTGTAACTTTTGTTTATAATTTCTAGAAGCCTTGTTCACCGGGAAAGGAGAAAGTTCCTACGCACAGCATTAAAAGAACTGGGTTTAATATTAACCGACCAACCAGGACTTTTAGGACCAAAAGTAAAATTTTTCTTGTAGCTATTGTATTAAAGATCAGAAACTGATAGACATAAATTAAAACAGTTAAATAAGTCTTCTGACATGCTGCTAATTTAAAAGTTCATTTCATATTTCAGAAATATTTTGATGTAATAGAAATTGTTTTTTAAATTTTTATAAAAAAAAAAAAGTCTGACATGTTGCAAATTTTTTCAAAAGTGTTCATTTCAGAATTACAGGGTGTCCACATTGGACCTCCCTAGTTTCAAAGAATGGTAAAAAATTGAAATGCGGAAATATGCAAGGTTTGGGTTGCTCAAATGTTCTAGAAACTACGAGAATTTCATCCAGAATTTTTTCCTGCATCTCAATGTAGTAGTGCTGCGACAGGGTTGTTGTAGTTTTAAACATGGCATCCGGGACAGAGAAAGTGCAAGTTGTGAAATCAAGTGAAATCAATCAAAGCAGTACAGCGCAAGTTCTGTGATGTGTATAAAAAAGTCAACACCCATCCCCAAGAGTATCTGTTTGTGGAAAGAAAATTTCCTAATGACAGGAAGCATTTCGAAACAACATGGAGGAAGGAAGCAGCCAATATCGGAAGAGAAGGTAGAGAGGATTCATAAGACCTTTGTGTGAAGCATGACAAAATCCATTAGGAGAGCATCACATGAACTGCAAATATCCCGATCCACCATTCACAAGGTCATCCATCATAAGTTTACGTCTACACCTGTACAGTGTCCAAGTATTGCAGGAAATCAAACAAAACGATAAGCCACAATGGGTAATGTTTGCAACTGAAATTCTGACACGTGTTGATGAGAATCCAGATTTTCTTTCCTGGATTTGCATGTCAAACAAAGCCACTTTTCATGTCAGCGGAAAAGTGAACAGGCACAATGTCAGGATATGGGGGAAGAGTGAAAATATTTGCTTTGTCATGGAACATGTGCACGATAGTTCCAAGGTAAATGTCTGGTGTGGTGTAATGCAAAACGCTATCATTGACCTATTTTTTTTTTTTGTGGAAAGCAATATTGATGGAATGATTTACCTTGACATGCTGGAAAATTTGGTCCTACCACAACTTGAAGACTTGCAACCGCACACCCTCTTTCAACAGGATGGTGCCTCACCACAGTGGCATTTAGAGGTCTGTGCAACTCTTGACAGAATCTTCCCTTAGTAGTGGAGGACTGATTCTCTGGCTACCATGATCGCCAGATCTTCCCCCACTTGATTTTTTCTTATGGGGGTATGTGAAGAACACAGACTATGCAACTAAAGTGGACAGCCTAGAAAACCTGAAACATCACATTTCTGCTGCTGTGCCCTCCATCACCCCTGACATGCTTCAGAGAACCTGGTCACTTGACGTTGTGCATTCTACTAAAGGAGCACACGTGGAAGTGTACTGATTTATTTTTACAAAAACTTGGTGAGTGTTCCTTTTCATTTGTACAATTTCAAAACCATGGTCCATACACCTAGTAGTAACACGTTGAAATTAGGGAGGTCCAATGGGGACACTGTATTTTGATGTAAGATAAATTGTTAGACATCACACACACACACACACAAATATATATATATATATATATATATATATAGATATATATATAATGACGTTAGTCTGATTTAGACACTTTATTTTAGGCATTATTTGTTTTTATGGGGCTCTCCTTTGCTCGGGATGAGGTTCATTGGTTACTGCATCACTGTGATAATCCTCCACCTCGTCAAGGAAAGACTCGTACTCAAGGGGAAGATTTGGTGGATAGACAATTACCTGAATTACTTTTTCACATAGAGGAACTAAGAGGTTTATTTTAATTTATATATAATTATTATTATTTATTATTTATTTTTTTTGAGTGATTGATTTTGTGGTTGGGTCATTCCAAGTGAAATCAGTTAAAGGCTAAACTTTTGTGGTTTTTTTATTTTGATGAAAGTGAGTTATTTTGTCACTTTGTCTTTAGGTTGAAGGAAAACACACACAATCTACCAATAACTGGCCGGACAACACTTTAGCCATTTACAATTAATACCAGCAGGCAAATCCTAATATATTGCGTATGTCCACTTTTCTTTTTGATCACCTCCTGCACCCTTTGAGGGAGGCCTTCCACCAATGGAATTTGTCTCCATTCCTCCATCAAAGCTGCACTGAGTTCAACGACAGATCAAGGATGTGCTGCTCTGGACCTCAGTGCTCCAATTCTTCCCACAGGTGTTTGATGGGGTTAAGGTCAGGACTCAGCACAGGCCAGGGCAGTCGTTTAATACCCATCTTTTCATGCTATTTCATAACAGTGCAGCTTTGTGGCATTGGGCATTGTCATCTTGATAGTAACACGGGTGCATTCCATAAAAACTCTATGGTGTAGGCAGCACCTGATCATTCAGAATATCAAGATATAGAGATGCCTTCATAGAACTACATACAATGGCCAGTGGTCCCACTCCAAACCATCTGAATGCATCCCACACCATTACTCCTCCATCACCAAACTTTACTGTGGGTACAACACACAGTGGTAACAAGCATTCATCAGACTGCCTTCACACTCCACACCTTGCCATCAGACTGGAAAGAGGTGAACCTTGATTCATCGCTTCAGAGTACCATTTTCCACTGGTCAGTTGTCAGTTCACATGCTCTTTGCACCAGGCCAGACGAGCCGCCTTGTTTGTTGTTGTGATGTTTGGCTTGTGTGCTACTGCTCTTCTGTAGAAACCCGGTAAATGTTCTTTTTGTACAGTATTAGTGCTCACCATCATGTTACTGATACTCTGGAATTCATCTGGATGGTCTGTGCCGATTGTAGCTGGTTTTTGTGTGCCACCTATTTTAACACCATCCTGTCCCTGTCAGTTATTTTCGGTAGCCACCCCCAGTTCTTCCTTGCACTAGTGATGCCAGAATGTCTTTATTTGTTGATCACATCACCAACCATTGATTTTGGATGTTCCATTTGAGTGGCAATGCCACATATGGACATGCCACCAATGTGACAACCCATGATGACACCTCTCTTGAAGTCACTGAGTTCATTTTCGTGTTGCCATTCGACTGCTATGATGAAATACTGTTTCCTACTATCTGTATACCAGTTTTTATGTTATTATCAAACCTGGAATGTTCTATAACTTGAAATAACAGGGGTGTCCAGACAATTATTGGTAGATAGCGTACACACACATGCATACTATTTGGTAAGAAGCCAGCGGATACAATAGTGTGAGGAACATGGTGCCCACCTTAATAAGACGTAGGACATCCTTTCCATAAGTGTACGATAGCAATCAATAGGAATTTTGGACCTCATTCTTCCTGTACGCATGTAATGAGGTCTTAGATTGTTGTGGGGTGGACATCCCTTGACCTCACTTGACACTCCAGTTCATTCCACAGATGTTCAGTAGGGCTCTGTGGAGGCCAGTCAAGTGTGGTGACATTCGTGTTCAGAAACATGTAGTTACAGCAGCAGCAATAGCCTTATGACATGGTACACTGTCTTGCCAAAAATCACACTGCCACCTTTGAATTTCATAGTTGGGGTTACTCACTCTGGTAAAAGAGATTCACTGGGCATCTGCTTATTAGAGAGTGTAGCCTGATTCATTACTCCATAACACAGTTTTCCAAGCTTCCACATCCCATTGTATATATGCTCTGTACACCACCGAAGTTGCAAAGCTGCATGTTGGTTTGGGTAATGTAGTACTTGCATATTGCAGTCCTACAATGGAAACCCATGTTGTGAGCCTCGGTTCTGAATGTTTTTGGCAGATTTGTGTTCCAATTGATGTCCAGCTGACGAATGGCAGTTTTTACATATTATCCTTCATAGTACCCTACGATCACATTCAGTGAATGTGTTGGGTCATCCACCACGGCTTGCACCTACAGTTGACTCCCTGTGCTTCCCTCAATATAGTATCACTGATTGTTGACCTGGGATTGCTCAATTTGTCAACAATTTACTGAACAGGTAGGCCTGTAATATTGCATCCTATCACAACTATTCTTTCAAATACTGTCAATTCCTTGGCATGCTATTAATTATCGTAGGCATTTTAGTTCAGCAGATACAAAATTTTTACAGTTTTGGAGGGTTTTAAAATCAGTCATAGTTTATTTCCAGATAGTCTAATTTCATCATCATCATCCTTTCAGAGATTTAGACCCAGTGGTCTGTTTTGGTCTCATTCCAGCTTTTTCTTGGTCATCCCTGACTTCTGTATCCTCCAAATGGATGATCGTATTGGAGTGTTTTTTTGGGTAGTCTTGAACTGTCCATTCTTTCCATACATTTAATCCCTTTCTTTCAATATTCATATACTTCCTCCAATACTGAGTCTGTTTTTAGTTCTTTGTGTATTTCTGTTCTTCTTTTGTTTGTCCTAAAGCATATAGCCTGATATCCTTCACAGGAACTTCATTTCTCCAGTTTCTATTCTTTTTTTTCTTCTACAGTTTTTATGGCCCTTAATTCACTTCCTTGCAGTAGAGAAGGTTTTGCCAATACTTTTATAAACTCTTATTCTTGTATGCTTTTGAACTTGGTTAGGTTTGCAAATATTATTGATTATTCCTTTTATTTTTAGAAATTTTGATATCACTATCGGCTTCTTTTGTATATGATACTGCACATCCAAGGTATTTAAAGCTGTTAATTTGTTCTAAAGTTTTATTTTCAATTATGATTTTACATCTTACAGGAGATGGTCCTTTAAAAGCCATGATTTTTGTTTTCTATTGATATTTGCGTTCCATTTTTTTTTAGCAATTATGTTTAAGGAGTATATTGATCTTTCTAGTTTCATCTTCACTTCTTGCTGTGATTATTTGGTCATCTGCAAACAAAAGGGTATTAACTATACTTCCTTGATCCAATTTAAATCCTGGTTTTATATTTTCCTTCCATTTCTTTACTATTTCATCTATATAGTTATTAATTATATAGTTATTAAAAAACCCACAGAACAAGTTTCTTTCCCTCCTCCTTCATTCCTGCTACTGCTGCACTGTGGAACAGTCTTCTCCCTGATATATTTCTGAAGGAATACAATATACAGACTTTTAAATTGAATGTCAACAAGTTTCTCCTTTCCCATCCCACTACCCATATACAGTACTAAAGTACTAGAGGTTGACCAGCCAACCTGTTGTATATGGGCCCAACATAAAAAAAAAAAAATTAAGAGTGGTGATATTGGGCATCCTCTGTTTACTGATTTCCATTCTGTAACTTTTTCATTGATTCATACAGCTATTTGGTTGTTTTGATACATGTTAGTTATTGCAGCAAGCAGCTGATTTGGAATGTTTAGATTCTTGAATGTAGTCCACAGTTTGTTCCTTAAGACTCTGTCAAATGCTTTCTGGTAATCTACAAATACTGTGCATGTTTCTATGTTGGAGACTTATTCCTCTGTAGTTTTCAGTTGCACTTATCACATTTTTTATTATTGGAACGATAATTACCTTATTCCAACTTTTTGGTATTTTTCCTTGCTACTAGATATTGTTGAATAATTTCAAGTCATTTGATGAATAAGATACCTGCATATTTTATAAGTTCTATATTTATTCCATCTTCTCCAGGGGATTTTCCCTTTTGCTTTTCTGTATTGCTTGTTGGATATCTTGTAATGTTAATTCTTCCACTGTATGGTTAGTAGTTGGCATTATATCAGTTTTAGATTCATTATCTTGCCATAAGTTTTGGAAGAAGCCCAGCCAGGTTTTCTCTTTGATTATTTCAAGTTTCACTTTTTCTTTTACCTCCTTATTCATATTTTTTAGAATTTTGTATGTATTTGGCCTTTTCACTCTAAGATATCTTTCCAGTTTTGTTATGAAGTTATCCCATATTTCTTTATTTTTTTTCTGGCATGCTTTTTTGTTATTGCTCTTTTGTATTTATAATTAATTTCTGTTTCTAGTGATTTTGTGTTTATCCATTGTTTATATGATTCTTTCTTGTCTTCGATTATTGCTTCAATGTTTTCATCCTAGTTCCTTATTCCCTTTCTCCTTTTCCATTTACTTTTTTGTTCTTAGGCATTCTGTTGCTGAATTTATTCATATATTTTTTAAATTATTTCATTCTATCTCTATACCATAATTTTCCTTTGTTTGCTCTAGGTTCCCATTTATTCTTTGCAAATGAAGGTAGTTAATACTTTTACCATCCAAGAGTTGAACTCTAAAAAATCCCTGCAGATTTCTCAGCATTGATTTGGTTAATTTTGAACAATCTTGAGGATATTTTTAATTTTCCTTGTAAGAGATAATCAGCAGATGTTATTTCTGCACTTCTATATACCTAGCTATATAGTGTCATATTAGCTGTTTTCCTATTGGCTATTATATAGTCTTATACTTTTTAGTTTTTATGTTTTTTATGCTTGAAAAAAAGTATTAGTAATTTTTAAGTTATTATATTGAAAAAAATCCCTATGTCTCTTGCCATTTCTATTGCATGTAGTTTCACTATTTATCTCTGTATTTGTGTCTAGTGGAATGTTCCCTACTCTTGCATCGAAATCTCTCATTATTAATAGATAATCATTTGGGTGTATTTTATCTTTTATTTCTTGTAAATCTGAATAAAAGGTATTGCTGTCTTCCCCTCTTCCTTCCTCTGTGGGAATAGAAACTAATAATAGTCAGGAAGCCATGACTTATTTGTAATCTTAGTTCTAGAATTCTCTTGCTTCAATATTTATAATGTGTGATATTTTTTTAACTTGATTTGTGAATAGAAATTACTCCTTTTGCTCTGTCTTCCTTTATGATTCCATTGTAGATATAAATATAATTATCTGTTTCATCTGAACCTTCTTTTTTTTCTGTTATTACTGCTAATTTGGTATTTCTTTTTATTAGGGTTTTGTCTAGATCTTGATGTTTGTGATGGATATCCCTGACATTTCAAGTAGTCGTTTTCCAGAGTGACAGTCTGGTTACTTCTTTTCTGAGATATTGGAGTAAGAAAAGATTCAGCTGGGTTGGTTCTGCAGTCTGTTTGGTGGTGGAGCTGCCACCTTAGGGCCTTCAAATTTGCCCTAAGTCTCCTTTCTTTCCTTTTTATCTGAACCAAGCTTTCCACTGGGGTTAGTGCCCAATCTGCCACTTGGTTACTCATGTTCTAGGGTTCACTGCTTGGGAGGTGAGAGTTGGATTTCTTAGTTGGAGAGGGGAGAAGAGGCTAGGTAATCCCACTTGAGAAGATCATATATTGATCATAAAAAATTAGAAACCATAATTTCTAATTTTTTTACTGCCATTCTAATGTCATGGTGTGTACTTTTTTGCTTTCTTATTTGCATTTTCAGATAGACTTTTTTTTTTTCCATCAACATAGTGGTGACCTGCTTTAGGTGTTCAAACTCTTTTCCCCATTTTTTTTGTATTCTACCCTGCAAGCCCTAGGTTGCATTCACAAGTGTGATTTTTTGAGCATTGAACATTGCACTTTATAAAAATAACTTATTTATTACTTAAATGTAATTCATTTATCCTATGATCATGTCAGTTTTAATAGCATTCCTTACAGGTTTGGATATGAGAATTCTAGTGGATATAATTCCTGTTCATGTCCTACTCTTTTCTTCATTAAATTATTATCATATCTAATACCATACAGGGGCCATATAACCCTTAGTGACTATATTATTTTATAATTTTAGTTATCAAAATGTTATTCTCTCTTGATGACATGAAAGAATAAATCGCCAAAAAAATAAATAAATTGCAGATAAAATTAGAGTTTTTCCAATTAGACAGTCAATGTTTTATATATTCTGCATGTTTTATTTTTATTTTTAAGCATTGAACCATTAATTTATTTTTTATTCTCCCATTTGTTATTGCCCCATGACAACACCATTCACAATTTTTTAAAAAAAAATTTTGATAGGTGGATGTACAAATTATGCTGAAAGAATGGAACAAAAATATTGTGGTTTTCTTCATTTTGAAAATGTAGGGTCAAGGTTGAAGGGATAAAAATAACAAAATGGAACCAATTTTGCTTTATCGCCACCTATCAAGAGTATCTGTCTCGTAAAAATTTCAAATTTTTATTTAGTCTACCATATAATGTTTATGGGTTTCAAATTTTTGCAGATTTTGAGGAAATATCTTTTTTTTTTTTTACCCCATAGAAGAAAGGCTTCAATCAAGATAATTTGAGGTATTCATATTGCACCACATTTATAAATGAAATGCAATCAATCATACTTGTGGCTTCAACCTGGTAGAGTACAAATGGGGTGAAAACAGAGCACAGGAGCAACTCAATCAGGTGTCTGCCTTCTCAAAAAATTAGTTTACCTGCAAATGCAAATAAGAAATCAAAAGGCACACACCTTTAGCATTAATTAAAATGATAGTAAAAAAAATCATTGTGTAAAATCTTGAAATAAGTTCTGATTAATTTTAAAACCAAAAGTGTAAAAATTCTGTCCATCTGCTAAATTAGATGACATGAAAAATGTCATCTAAAATCCTGAAGCAAATATGGAATTTTCTTCAGGATTTGCCACCATAATTAATATGAATCCAGGGGGTGGGGGGAATTCATTTTTTCACAGCACAGCACAATTCAAACAGCTCTCAGATGTGAACTGTAGACTAAAATACACAAATATTATTCAAGAAAAAATGAAAGAGTTTGAGAATAGGAACCAAACCTTGGAGATTCAGTGGTAAATCCTGAAGAAAACATTGATTCAGCCAGAGAGGCATGTGGTGAGGTTGTCTGCAAGGATAGAAAAATCAGAACTCTGTGGTGAACACATGAACATAGGAAGTTAAAGAGGTAGTGAAGGAAAACAAGAAAGCATATCAAAGTTCCTGACAAAGTCAGCTTGTGCTCCTAGAGAATACAGAGACAAATGTAAGAAAGCTAAACACTGTGCAAACATAGCTAAACAAGGTCATGAAAAAACTTTGACAAGAAATACAAAATATATATATTAGAAAGATGCAAGATATTCTGGAGGTTGTTGAAAAAGCTCAGAAAAGGAGGAAAGAGTGCTGTAAAAGGAATTAGAGTGATAAAGGTGACATGAAAACTGGAGAAAAAGATATCCTTGATGTATGGAGTAATTACTTCGAAAAATGGCTAAATGAAACAATCAGTGAAGCACAGTGGTAAAAAAACACTCGATAGGCATGCAATCAGGAATACATATCCATACTTGAAGTAGAAAAAGCCATCAAAAGCCTGAAATGTGGAAAGGCAGCAGGAGTAGATGATATTCGACCAGAAATGCTGAAGTATGGAGGTATGAAAGTCTTACAGTGGCTGCACTGCATAGTTCAGAAGGCCTGGACAGAGGGGTGAATTTCAGATGATTGGAGTAGAGCTCTCATAGTACTCATATATAAAAAGGGAAATAAAACTGAATGTGAGAATTAAAGAGTTATTTCCCTACTGAGTGTTTCTGGTAAGATTTATGCAAGTATACTTGAGAATGGTTGGAAAGGATTGTTGGAAGCTTGGTGAAAAACAAGTTGGATTCAGGCTGAATAAAAGCTGTCTGGATCAGATTTTCACTTCATGCGAATGATGTTATACTTCTAAATAAATCCGGTAGAAGTCTGCAAGATTCCCTGACTAAATTGAATAACTGTTGTAATAGATTTGATATGAAGGTCAGCAATAACAAGAGAGAGAGACAATGAAAATAGGCAGAAGCATATTAAAAGCCTGAAATGTGGAAAGGCAGCAGGAGTAGATGATATTCGACCAGAAATGCTGAAGTATGGAGGTATGAAAGTCTTACAGTGGCTGCACTGCATAGTTCAGAAGGCCTGGACAGAGGGGTGAATTTCAGATGATTGGAGTAGAGCTCTCATAGTACTCATATATAAAAAGGGAAATAAAACTGAATGTGAGAATTAAAGAGTTATTTCCCTACTGAGTGTTTCTGGTAAGATTTATGCAAGTATACTTGAGAATGGTTGGAAAGGATTGTTGGAAGCTTGGTGAAAAACAAGTTGGATTCAGGCTGAATAAAAGCTGTCTGGATCAGATTTTCACTTCATGCGAATGATGTTATACTTCTAAATAAATCCGGTAGAAGTCTGCAAGATTCCCTGACTAAATTGAATAACTGTTGTAATAGATTTGATATGAAGGTCAGCAATAACAAGAGAGAGAGACAATGAAAATAGGCAGAAGCATATTAACTGCATTGTGAATGGAGAACCTATAGAACAAGTAAAACATTTCAGCTACTTAGGCATGATTTTTAGTGAAGATGGTAATTTAAATATGGAAATAGACAACGGGGTGTGAACAGATGTCATCAATGGCAATATCATATTAAAACAAGGATATTAGGAAAGAACTTGACATTGTTAGCATCCAGGAATGTGTTTCAGAGCTAATCTCAGGTGCTATGGTCACTTAAACAGAATGGGAGAGGAAAGATTAGCAAAACAAGTGTTCTCTGCCAGGTTGGTAGGAAAAAAAGACCCAGAGGAGTACCAAAATATAGGTGGTTTGAAACAGTAAAAGTGTCTTAGAAGAAAGTAATATAAGAGCTGATAATGTTGGAGGAGTCTTGACAGGTAACAGATTGATTTGGAAGAAAATTGTAGATAGAAAGTTAGTAATGATGCAAATTTTTCATGTAGTACTATCATGTCCTGTACACCCCTTGAGGGTACATGTCAGGGATTTGATGATGATGAAAAAAAAATCTTCCATCTAAAGAGTAGGGAAATTGGATAACTGACTTTCATAATACAAACTTATGCAGCATTATTTTAGAGTTTAATTTGATTTCACATGAAATGACCCGTTTGTTAATTATTTACTAGAATATGAAATCGAGAAATGATATTTAATGATATAAACATGCATTTTGCTTTTTTTTGTATTGATAAAGTGCTGCTGAGTGACTTAATTCCATTTTCTTACAGAATACTTACTGGAAATGGCCTTTCCTTGTTTGTTCTAGTCATTTTGATGGAATTTATTAAACCTCACCTGTATTAATACAGAATATTCATTTAAATTTTAGATTTCATGCTACATTTTTAGATTTCAGGATTTTTCATAACAGTGCAATTTTTATACTTTCTGCAAATGTTATCTACCTTTGGACAACTATAGTCATCTCTCACTATAGCAAGCAGTATTACTGACTATGGAAAGGTCTCAGCCAA
The DNA here is from genome assembly GCF_054136105.1 of Typopeltis vanoorti. Lineage (NCBI taxonomy): Eukaryota > Metazoa > Arthropoda > Arachnida > Uropygi > Thelyphonidae > Typopeltis > Typopeltis vanoorti. The sequence goes on from NC_143568.1 coordinate 76,511,804, forward strand.
TCTCATAGGCATGATGCTATTCAAATTTAAAGTTGTTGTAGTAAATTACAGTTCTTGCAATGTTGTTATAGTGAAAGTTGACTGTACCATGAAAAAGTTTGGAGAGAAACTCAAAATAGTTGCATTTGACATCTTTAAGACAGTCTATTTTTATCTATTTGATTAGATTTGTTATAACAGCATTGTAATCAGATACCTACACCCTCTGTCCAAAAAAGAAACCGAACTTTTCAAAAATAGAAGAAAATAGTGGCGCCACCTGTTGTATCTTTTTGTTGTTGAAAGCAGCAACATTCATTAGTGTTGTGTCACTATTCGTGACATTTGTTTCATTAGAAGTCGAGTTATAGTGCCAAGAGTGATAGTGTATTTTGATGAACTGTCAGAATATGAGTTTCAAACAGAGAACTGTGATTGATTTTTGTGTTAAACTTGGTAAAAGTTTTACCATAATGCTTCAAAAAGCATGCGGTGATGAATGCTTATCCCGTACTCAAGTTTACAAGTGGTTGTGAGATGCTTGAGGATGACGAAAAGCCGAGCTGTCCAAAAACTGGACTGAATGAAGTTAACATCCAAAAAGTGTGTGATTTCATCAAAGAAAACCCAAAATCGTCCATGAGATTGATTGAAGATGAATTGGGGATTCCAAAATCAACTGTACAGAACATTTTGACCGAGAGGTTGGGCCTTCGTAAATTGAATTCACAATTTGCTCCCCACAAGTTGACTGACGACCAAAAAATGTATTGAGTTGAACACTGCAAGGACCTCATTAAAACTGTTTGTAAAGACTCAAACTTCCTTGAAATGATCGTTACTGGTGACGAAATGTGGTGTTTTGAGTATGAGTCTGAAACAAAGCGCCAGAGTGCTGAGTGGAGACCACCAGAAGAGGGGCATCCGAAAAAAAATCGCTTGGAGAAGTCAAAAGTAAAGCCAATGCTAATTTGTTTCTATGATTCCAAGGGCATTATCCACAAAGAATTCATTCTGCCTGGCCAAATGGTCAATGGCAAGTTTTATCTCAAATTTGTAAAGCGATTGATAGCGAGAATTCGGCGGGTACGGCATGAATATCGTGATGCAGGCAGCTGTTCACTTTTGCACGATAATGCACCATCTCATCGTTCGAACATTGTGAGACAGTTTTTGAGTAAAAACCAAGTTTGTGTGTCAGATCACTTGCTGCATTCGCCTGATTTAGCACCTTGTGACTTCTTTCTCTTTCCCCGACTTCATTTGCCAATGAAAGATATAAGCGATACGACACCATTTGAAACGTTCAAGTGGCAGTAACCACGACCATCAGCAGTATCCCAAAATCCGATATAAAAAACTCATTTAACGAATTAATTGACCATGCCAAATGCTGTATCGAAGCTGAGGGAGAGTATATTGATTGAAATAAATGATTTGAATAATTATAATTTGCCTGTGTTTTATTTTCTATTAAAAGTTCGGTTTCTTTTTGGACAGAGGGTGTACGTTAGTGTTTTTTGTAATTGAGTTGGAAGTTTTCTCTTTGTCTACAATCACTTATTATAGTGGACTGATTTTTATTCTTAAACTTCAGAATTGCTATTGGGATACTATAGGATTCTGCTCTGCCACTGTTATCTATTTATTATCAATCATCTTTTCATTTGATTGCAAACTCAGTCCATGCCTTTGCTTAATACAGTGCAGTTACTGTCACACAGATGTCTGGATTTTACTACATATTTCCTTCAGATATTTTCGTATTTTTAGGTACCTGGGATCAACCATAGAGGGAGAGATAGAGATAAGGCACATGTAACTTTGACAGTCAGAGAAAGAATTAGGGCAGGTTGGACTAAATGGAAGAAAATGTCAGGAGTGATATGCAACAAAAATCTACTGAAAAAAAGTAAAAAAAACATGTATATATAAATCAGCCATTTCGCCGGCTTTGTTGTACGGAGCAGAGACATGGGCAACAAAGAGAACTCAGGAAGAACATTTGGAAAGAACAGAGATGAGGATGCTAAGATGGATAAATGGAATATCAAGGAAAGAGCATAGGAGAAACGAAGATATAAGGAAGGAGATGGGGGTTAGACAAATTAGTGATGCAACTGATTAACCCTCTTCTACTTAAAGAAAGTAGATTGAGGTGGGCCAGCCAAATTTCACCTTCGGTCTGATTTCTTTCCTCTGCAAACAATTTTGGCCTCACCATGGGAAGGCCATAATCTCTCTCTCCTCTCATCTATTTGTGGAGACTTTGCTTTAAAAAAAAAAATCTAATTTTCAAACTCAAAGTCTACTACCTGGTGGAGATATGTTAGCAACATTTTTATTGTCTGAAAGCCTAACATTGTTGATTTAAAGAAGTTTTTAATTTTTCTCAGCTCAGTTCACCTCGGAATTGGAGAATGAAGACAAGGAACCACTCTTGATTTCCTAATCTGAAAAACATGAAGAACAAATTTACATTATATGTTTACTGAAAGCCCATTCACAACCAAATATTATCTTCATTCCTCATCTCTATGCCATCCCTCCTTCACAAAATTTAGGAATCATTCACACCCTTTTTTTTTTTAAAGTGCTATCCTTTTTAAAAGATGGGGTAGACAGAAGAATGAACTCTAATTTCTACTCAACCAGTTTGTCCATAAAGGATATTGAACAAGAACTGTCCAAAAAATATTTTATAATACTCTTCCACGGCCAAATCTTGACATTCATTATTGACTTCATTTAAATCCTTTACAACATAATCTCTTCCCTCTCAAGCTATCTATTAAAATCATCCCAACCCCCTTAAATTCATAACAGCAAAGTGGCCTTAAAGCCTATTCTTATCATACATAACCTTTTTCATTCTCCAAAGGACAGTTGCCCCTTTTACAAATATTCAGAGATCTATGCAATTCCACGCTCGTGTGGTCTTGCCTACATAAGTAAAACATGCAGAAGTTTTGAAAGAAGAAACATCTTAGAGATGTAGGTTATGACCGAGAAGAAAATTACAGCTGATTAACCCTCTTCCAGCACACATGTCAAAAACTAAGCATTTATCCTAAATGTTATCTAGAAATCATTAATTAGATTGCTTTACATATGATTTCAACTGATATTTAAACAATGTTAGAAAACTTTATTTATCCTGACGTGGCCACCTATCCCTTTGTGGTAAAACTAGTTTGTGTTACCTTGTATGTTTAATAACCAATCAAAACCCAGTTTGAGGTAAGTCAGCTGAGATTTTTTATTTCACTGAAAAAATGTAACATAATGTACACAAAACTGATTAAGATTAAAACTTAATAAATTGTTATTCAACATTCTCCTTGTGATAAGCATAGTGGTCATAAACTCTCGACATGTTCCTTATCTGCAGAGATCTCTGAAGCAATATTAGTAAGTTCCACTGATAAAAAGGGCAAGTTTAGCATTTCAATCCCATAGATGTTTTGTTGGGATGAGGCCAAGGTTCTTTGTCAAATAACTGAAATAATTTTTGCTGAAATGAAAACTTTTGCCCTCCATTCCACTTAAAACTTCCAGATAATATCTAGTCCTTGTTTTGTGATGTGTCAAGGCAGTCCATGCAAAAGAATTCAGCAAATCAGAAGTGGTTTGTAACAGAGACTCCATCTTCCGTTTAGTCAACACTAAAACTTGTAACAATTGAAGGGGAGTGGATCAACAATCTGGATCTGACTGTAAGAGAGAGCCAAGTACAGAAAATTTGTCTTCTGAAATGGCAGTCATGTTTTTGATCCTTCAAAGTTATCGGTTACAGTTTCTTCTCATTTGTGCTTCCACATATCTCCTGTGGATGATATCATGAGCTCATCTCAAGAGAAAGTGGTTTCCTGGCCTTTTTTTTTTTGAATGGGCTTAAATATAGCCCATTCAAAAGAGAGAGAGAGAGAATGCTATCTGTTACCCTTAAAAATAATGTTATCAACAGAAATCTTCCTCATCTTGAGGACCACTAATTAATCAGCAGTCAACAACATGGATAAAAATCATGGGAAGGTTTGGAGAAACTAATGAGGTCACTTTTGATATTACAGAACTAGCATACCACAATTGAGTTCAGTTACCTAACTATTACCTTATGGTTTGCATATTCACCTATGCTTTTCCTCCTATACATAAATGACATTCTCTCACTAACCTGAAATTGCAAGTAGTTTGAATTCCTGTATTTTCCATTCATTATTAGTTTAATAGAATAAATACAGCACAGATAAACAATAAAATACAAGTTCCTTAGATCCTATATTTCATCTCTGTCACAGAGTTATTGTCAGGTACTTCTTCTTCTTCTTTGAGTGCCATCTCCTATCGGAGGTCGGCGACCACCTTGGCAAATTTTGAGCGATTCTCAGCTATTCTGAGCAGTCTCTCAGAGTTCATACCAGTCCACTGTCTGATATCTGCCAGCCAAGATTTTCTTCATCTTCCTTGTCCTCTTCTTGCATTTATCTTCCCTTTTATAATCAATTGAAGTAACTTATATTTTTCATTACGAAGTAGGTGACCAAGATATGCAGTTTTCCTTCTTTTTATGGTATCTAAAAGTTCATGTGATTTCCCCATTTGTTCCAGTACTTCCTGATTGGACGTTTTTGCTGTCCATGGGATTTTTAACATTCGTCTGTATAACCACATCTCAAAGGCTTCAAGTCTTTTTATTGATGTTGTCTTCAAGGTCCAAGTTTCTGCACTGTACAGTAGTACAGACCATACATAGCATTTAACCATGCGTACTCTAAGCTCTAAGTTTAAACTGCAGTTACACAGTGTTGATTTCATCAAGAGAAAATTTTTTCTTGCCATTTCAATTCTAACTTTTATTTCCATTTCTGGATTGCAATCTCCATTTAACCAGCATCCGAGATATTTAAACTTTGCCACTCTTTCTATTTGTTTCCTATTTAAAGAAAGTGCTAAATTAAGAATTGGTTTCTTACTTATGACCATGAATTTAGTTTTGGTGATATTTATTTTTAATCCCATTTTTTCACTCTCTGCATTTATTAGTTCCAAAAGATTTTGAAGATCCTGAATATTGTCAGCCAGAAGAGCTGTATCATCGGCATATCGGATGTTACTGATGATTTCACCATTTACACTAATCCCTTCCTTTCTTCCTTCCAAGACTTTTTGAAATATGGCTTCTGAGTAGATCTTAAAAAGAAGAGGTGACAGCACACATCCTTGCCTTACTCCTCGTTTGATGTTAATGGAGTCTGTAATTGTCAGGTACACAATCTCAAAATTGTAAAAGCATGCACACAAACTGAAACCAATAAGTGGGAAAAAAAACTAGACTAAAAAGCCTAAAGTCCTACAAGGGGTGTATGGGTACTTTTGGCTAGCCTTAGCCGTTAGATGGGAGACCTAAGAATTAAAGTTTCCCAGATTTTGGGAAGTTTAACAAAACCATATTTATTAAGCTTCTGCTGGTTTAATAAATATGCTGCTGATTCTAAGAAAAGTCTGAAGTTTATATTTTTTTTTGTAGTGAAGCATGGTAGTTTTTTTTATTTTTATTTATTATTATTTTTTCCCATTTGATCCTGCAAGGTATGGTATCCAAAGCATGGTCAGCTAGAACAGACTGACTATAGTTATTTTGGCAGATGTATTTCTTGTCGTTCTCTAGGCAAATGTTGGCAGATCTTCTAGTTTGACCATAATATGATAATTTTCAAGAACAAGTAACTTTGTAAACACCTAGAACAGAGAGGGGAAGGGAACTGATCCTAAGGAGAGTGGACGAGGATAGCCAGCTTCAGATGAAGTTTGAAAGCAGTATAGCGATATTTTTTTTCTGAGGTGCCCTGGGTATAGGGAATAGTAATAGCATTACTGTAGTCTGTTTAGAGGGATGTGAGGAGAAAAAAACCAAATTGTTAATCTTTTTAGCATTGTAACCGTTGGACAGGAAAGTCTGGTATAAAGGTGAGTTCAGCTACAAGAGAAGCAGGTGGAACAGAGGATGGAGGCTTTGTTGACAAGGATTTTGATAACAATACTGTTGAGGGGGGGGGGATAAATTATGGGAAAGTTTATCTATATATCTACTGTGTGGATGGATTTTCTGTGAAATGAGAAAGAAAGGGTGTCATTGGGAAGACGTTATTTGAGTATCTAGAAAAGGCATGCTATTATTACTTCCTTCTATAGTGAACTGGATTCTGGGGTTCTGTCTATTGAGGCAGAGGAGTCTAATGTGTCTAAGTCATTCGGGCAAATAGAGATCACTTCATTAATATATGTTAGCCAGATGGTTTGAGTAGCAGTATTGAGGGCATGTTTTTCAAAATTCTCCATAAAAAATTGGTTAGAGAGAGAGGAGAGAGCCCATGGTGTACATAGATTTGTTATATATGACAGTGGTGTTCAACCTTTTTTACTACGCGAGCTACTTTTCTATAAAAAGTTATTCGGCGATCTACTCTCTTATATAGATTACGTTCCCCCAACCTGATATCTGATTATGCACAAATAAACAACTAAAAAAATACACAGCTAAAAATTTTATTTGTGTATTTAAAAATTTATTTATCACTTTTAATTATTTTAATACAACAAAAAAAAAAAAAAAATATTGGAATAAAATATTTATTTCTCTATTTTGGAAAACCAACGTTAGAAAAAACAACAGATTGATTACAAACTCACAAGTTATAGGAAATGCTGGTTGATTAAAAAAAAAAAAAGTTAATGTGAAATTTGGCATTGTTTGGACCTCGCAATATTTTCATTGTCAAGTTTATATGAAGAAGTGGCCAATCGCAGACAATCATCCAAATTATCATTTGTAATTTGATTTCTTAATTGATTTTTTTTATGACGGTCATAATTGAAAAAGCGGATTCTGACAAGCATGTCGATCTGAAACATGACAGAAATTTTTGCGCAATATCAGTTAATATTAAGAATTTTTCATGTGCATACTTCCAAATGACTTCATTGTTTATTGATTTTAAATGTAAACTATTCTGAATGTTTATTATCTCAAGTTCTGTTTCAGCTTGGTTTATATCAAACTCAAACAGCCCACTAATTTTATTTGAAATTTCTGTGATGTTCAAGTTTTCTAAATGGATTATTGATAAAAGATACAATCATTTCAGTTTTATTAAAATCTTTAAATCTTTAATTTATTTCTTCCTCAGCTAATTCTATTTCATGAATAAATTCTTTTAAATCATAGCGAAGCATTTCTTGATTTTGTTCAAAAAATGTTAATAAATATGGGAGATGTCTAAATTCGCGGTCATTTATATTTTTCTTTAATAAAAGTAAATGTTGTTGGAAAGCTTTTATTGAACTTAACATGTCAATTAAATTTTTATCTCTACCTTGTAACTCTAAATTTAAATTACTTAATTTTGTACAGTAATGTACTAAAAATGATAAGTGTAACAACCATCTTTTATCAATCAATTGTGGATAAATATCTCCTTTTTCATCAAGAAAATTTTTTATATCGTTAATTAATACAAGAAATCTTTCTAAAAATTGACTTCTGCTGAGCCAGCGAACATTATTGTACAACAGAAGTTTCCTATCATCATCTGCCTGTAATTTAAATAACCGTTGTTGCAGGACTTTTCCTCGAACAGAATTTACAATTTTAAATGAATATCCAAAACATCTTTTGTGTTTAATCTTTTACTACACAGTACTTGTGAATAATACAGTGGTACATTAAAAAAATCTGGATATTTGTCATCATTTTTATATAATGAAATGAAGCCTGATTTATTACCTATCATTGCAGGAGCACCATCAGTAGTAATAGACACAAGTTTCAAAAGCAGAAGTTTGTGTTGTTTCACAAATTCATCAAATGCTAAAAAAATGTCTTCTCCCCTAGTCCTTCCCAATAATGGTATAATTTTCAAAAGTTCTTCTTTACTTGAGTAATCTTGAAATGCCATTAACTGAGCAATATCAGTGAAGTCATTTAATTCATTAAATTGTAATGAAAACGCAACACACTGGTGAATGTCTGACATTAACCTGGCCTGGAAACTTTTTTCCGGCAATTGGAACTCTTCCTTTCGGCAATTTGAAACCTTGTCTGCGGTCTAGCGATGTCTCAAACTGAGAAGCTCCTTTCTGGAAGCGGGAAACTCCTCTCTCAAGCAACATGGATCCAGGCAGTCTCTCTGACGGCGACTCTGGACCGGGCGGCCTCCTCTCTGACAGCAATTCTCGAACCGGGACCCCTTCTGCTTGCTTCAGTCCCTTTTTATGAGGCCTCCTCCAAGACCTTGCATGAAGTTTGGCAACCCCCAAAGAATCGGTATGAGTCTTTCATCTTAAGTTTCAAGTTCAGCATGCCTTTGGTTCTCCTCCACTTTCTTTTGATTGTAAGTTGCCGGCCATCGGAAAATTGTTTGAACTCTGACTGACTTTGGAGATGTTTACACTTAGAGCCTGCAAGCCTTTCTCACACATACAAGTTTCAATTACAATCTTTCTAATGCCGCCATGTATAGCTTTGGTGACAAAAATATTGCCTTTGTTTTTAACACTCTAACATATTCTTATTAAAGCAGTATATACAGTTAGCTTCAAAAGAGTTATTTACAAAAACATCTAATACAAACTATACCGTCAAAGTTTATTTTTTTTTTACAATATTCACATGGGACTTAACCTAAGTAAAAAATCGATGTAATGTGCTTTGGAATATTTAAGCTACAATTGAGCTTTTACACTTTGCTCATAATTGTATTCACTCGGCTCGCTGTTTGACTTCCACTGATCCAAATTAATTCATTTACCCGGACTTATAAGAAAATTACTGATTTGGCAATTTTAATGAAAAATAAACAATAGCAATACACTTAAAGTGAATTAAATATGAAATAATGATAAATAAAATATTATGTTTTCAGTTTTAATTAAATTTGTAAGGAGGAATACACAAGAGATCGACCAAAAATCACTCCCCGGTCGATCGCGATCAATGGGTTTGAACACCCCTGATATATGATTTCCTTCCAAGTACCCAGCATGGATGGCAAAATTGAAAACATCAGGGATATCAGGGGGAAAAAGCAATCACTTGTTGTTTTGAGTTTTTTTTTTTTTTTTTTTTGTGCGCACATTTATAATTTTGAGATTGTATCTCTGATGATGTCTGATGAAATATAGGATCTCATGAACTTGTATTTTATTGTTCCTCTGTGCTGTATTCATTCCATTAAACCTAATAATGAGTTGAAACCAACACATATGCTTAAATACTAAACCCATGGTTTCTAGTTCTGATAGCACCTCCCCCCAATGTTTCAGAATTAACACCCATCAATACAGTATCTTACAGTCTTTCACACCTGTATGGTATCTCTCCCAACCCAATAGGTTGAAAGTAGATCTATCAGTTAGTTATCTTGGCGCTCTCAGCCCTGGGGGACTTTTGGCCTCAAGCACCACACGACGCCACTAGGCACGGTCCTCTGTGTCAATCTGCCACGTTTCGGTCTCCAACCCGACAACCTGCAGGTCCTTCTGATCCGCCCATCTCCTCGGTCTCCCTGGTGGCCTCACTGATTGGGGTTAGGCCGGGCCTCCCACACTTGTCTCACAGTCCTTTTGAGGCCCATATCGGTGCAGGTGCCCCAGCCACTGAAGACGCCGGACTTGCAGCTCCATCAAGATATCTGCTGAGTTTTATAAAGTGTGTATGACAGCATTAGACTGCCTCCTCCAGACTCCGTCTGCCATGACCCCTCCATAGATACGTCATAACATCTTGTTCTCGAATACTCTCAGGTGGTCGGCTTGCCTCACCGCAACCGTATGAGTCCACGCTTCAGCACCATAGAGGAGAACAGGTCTAATCAGAGTCTTGTATAGTCTCACCTTTGTAGTCCAAGACAGTATACGCAAGGCAAAAAGGGGACACACTTGGTAGTAGGCCACATTCGCAGCATTCACCCGACTCTGGACATCAGCTTCAACTTTATTGTCTTCAGTCATGATAGACTCCAATTACCTAAATTCCCTCTCAAACTGAGCAGCTCCCTCCAGATCTTGGGCAGCATGGCAACTCATGAAAAGGTACTTCGTCTTCTCGACGTTTATCTTCAGGCCAACGTCTTCTGCAGCTTCCTCAATGGCAGTAACCAGTGCCACTGCATTGTCCCGTTGATGTGCCATGACGTTTAGGTTGTCTGCGTAGCCAAGAATCCTGACATGCACACCCATGTCAACTCCACCCCCACTTGCTGTACTTGTAATTACTTTTTCCAGCACTAAATTGAAGAGTATCGGAGAAAGCCCATCACTCTGCTTTGTGCCATTCTATACTTGAAATAGGTCCGACAGGTCACCTTCTGCTTTCACTCTTGCTCTCAAACCAGCCACACATACCTGCACCATTTTTTGAAGTTTTCGAGGAATTCCCATCTCTTCTAACACCTGCCACATTTTTGGGTATATAATTGAGTCATAGGCTTTAGAAAAGTCTATGAAAATATTATGAACTTCCCGGTTATATTCCCAGCACTTTTCAAAAACTTGATGGTGCGTGAAGAGTTGGTCTATTGTAGAACGTTTCCTCCTGAAGCCATCTGGTAATCACCAAGACACTCTTCTGCATATGTTGTGAGGTGCATTAGCATGATGTTAGACAGCACCTTGTAGCCCATTGTCAGCAGTTAGATACCCCTATAATTGCCGCATGGAGACTTATCTCCTTTCTTATATACAGGGGTGATCAGCGACTCCTTTTACTGTTCTGGTAGTCGTTCTTCTCGCGAGAGCAACAAGATGATGAGCCGGTGCAACTGCTCCAGCAGGGCATCCCCGCCATTCTTCAGAAGCTCCGCCGGAATGCAGTTCACTCCTGGAGCCTTATTATTTTTCAGCATGCGGACAGCACAAGTAATCTCACTAAGTGTCGGCTCTTCAATATATGGTTCAGCAGTTTGATAAGGAGTATGGTTCTCTGGTATTGCCATTCTAACATTGACGTTCAGCAAGTTCTCAAAATATCTATGCCATTGAGCGAGGGCATCTTTGGAGTTTGTTAGAAGATTTCCGCTCTCATCTCTTATGGTTGCCTCTTGTGTCTGGGTGCCACACTAGGTAGGTCAATAGTTCTTCCCTTCGTTTCGCTACAGCTTCTTCACACTCTCTATTAAACCATGTCTTTCTTCTTCTCTTTCCCACAGTTTTCGAGGCAGCTGATACGACCGTATTTTTGATGGTGTTCCACATCCCATCCGGATCACCCTTCTTCTTCTGTAGCTCCTCAAAATGGTTCTGCAGCTCTAACTGGAAAACCCGCTTGCCTTCCGCTGTTTTCAACTTGTCCAAATCCCATGCAGGTTGTGCGGTAGGAATGAAGGCTTTTGAACCGCGATTCTGTGCCTGAAATCATAGGCTACCAGGTAGTGGTTGCCATCTCCGTCTGCTCCTCTGAAACTCCTCATGTTTGAGACGGAGCTATGGTGACATCAGTACACTAGTATGGCCTATTTGGTAAGCTGTTCTATCGTCCGGCGATCTCCAGGTCTGCTTGTGGACGTCTTTATGCACAAACATAGTGCTCTTTACAAAACATCGGCTGAGGCAAAACTTACAAGTCAGGTCCCGTTATCGTTGCACTCCTCGTGTAGGCTCTCACTACCCACGAAAGAGCGCCATGCATGCTCTCTCCCTAGCTTCACGCTGAAATCTCCCACCACTAACTTGACGTCATAAGACGGTAGATTAGCACAAGTACGCTCAAGCACTTCATAAAAACAGTCTTTAACTTCCTCTGAGCTCTCTTCCATAGGCGAATAACAGTTCACAATAGACACATTTTGAAAACGTCCCTTAACTCTGATAGTGCACAGTCGATTGTTCATAGGTTTAAAATCTAAAATATTACACAAAAATTTATCACTAACTAAAAAGTAGACCTATATTCAGACTATTAAAATAAATAAATAAATAAATAAAAAGCCAGTCTTTTGTTACCTTTTTTACCTTCACGTCAATTAGCTCAAAAATCATTAAGATGGTCACCAACATTAATCTTCCTAACCATCTGAGGACCACCAATTAATCAGCAGGTATCAGCATGGATAAAAATCATGAAAATGTTTGAAGAAACTTACCTGGCCACTTTTAAGATTACAGAACTAGTATACCAAGAGTGGGTGTAGATTGAGGCCTAGTAACCAAACTACTACCTTTTGGATTGCCTTTCATCTTTTGTAGTTTGGCTACCATTTTCCTTTCTTCAAATTTTCTCCATCCATTCCAAAAATACCCTGGATTCTTCATATTTACCCATACTCTTTCTCTTATGTATTCTCTCACCATTAATCCGAAATCTAGTTTTGTTGATAATACCATACTTTTTCTCTTCTTCATTTGACAAACCATATATAATTCTGACATTCCCAGACTCAAGGTCTTCTGTGACCAATTCCATAACCACTGATCTCCTTATTATTCTCCAGTGGGGAATGAGGATAACCTGGTCAACTTCTGTGATATTAAAATGCAATCTTGTATAATTTATTGCAAGAAAGACTTCATTTCTCCTCTTTTTACTTTTGATAATACTCTGATCTCTGGACAAGGTAAGATTTCACTTTGTAGCCTGACTTATACCACTAGCCTTCACCATGTATCCTTTCTAGTACATTGTCTCCAGCCCAGTTATTCATAATAATTCATTAATATTTTAAAATGGATATGATTTCTTACATATAAAAACTAGCAGAATTGTACTGAGTGTTTAAGGAAAGGAAAACACCTAAAAGTTGGAATACTGGAAAAATCCTTTTATATAAGAAAGGTGATAAAACTGACATAAAGATGTTATAGACCTATAACTTTTCTCTCAGTCCTTTATAAGCTTTTCACAAAAATTATAGAAACCAGTACATTAAATTTCCATCAACTTAGAGAACAGGCAAGCTTCACAACCCTTTCTTTCTCAACTTGAGATAAATTACAAGTCTTAAGTAATGGAAAAAACAAAAGAATATAACATACCAATTTTCTTGGCTTTCATAGATTATAAAAAAATAGTCTTCGACTCAATAGATCCATGTAAAATGTTTGAAACTTTAACACATATACATGATATTTATATTACTATATTGACTCATATATGTAAAAGAGATTCAGTAATAAATTTAGATGGAAAGGAAGAGAAATAGAAATAAAGAGAGGGGATTAGACCAACTCCAAAATCACCAAAATTATTCACTATAACTCTTAATTATGCTTTGAGAAAACTGAACTGGGAGAACAAGACAAATATAAGTGGATAATATTAAAGTAATCTACAATTTGCTAATGATATTATACTGATAACAACCTCACAAAAAACTTAGAAGACATGATTATTGAATTAAATGAAGTAGTCAGTCTCTTTTGATAGAACTACAAATAAATATGGAAAAAATCAAAATTAATGTACAGTGGATACATTTCAGAAAGAAAACAAATCAAAATAGTGAGTTATATAAATATCTAGGACAAATTATTACAAATGACCATAAACTTGATTAATGAAATTTCAGCTAGAATAACAATAGAATGAAAAGTGTTTAATAATTATAGATAGATATTTAAGGGCAGTTTACTCAACTGTTTAAAAAGAAAGATTTACAAGCAATATTGTACTCTACTCCCAACAATCATATATGATAGTGAAACTTGGACTGAAAACAGCAAAAAAAAAAAAACATGGAAAGAGTCATTCAGGAAATAAAACAGTTACATAAAAAGAATAATAATTAAATAAGGACACATGCTGAAGTAATGGATATTATAACAATAATAAAAGACAATAAATGGTGCTGGCAGACATGTGATAAGAATGTCTGATAACAGATGGACAAGGACAGCAAAATGGACATGAAAAACTGGATATTAGAGATCAGGTAAACCAGCAGTAAGATGAAATGACAAGATAAAGATATTATAGACATTTTTAGTGTAGAGATGCACAAGATTGGCCAAAATAGAAGAAATGTGGGGAATGCATTTGTTCAGCAGTGGACTAAAAAAAGCTGTTGACAATGTTAATGACTCATTAATATGTAATCTTTATGTTGCTCTCTTCTTTATGGATGCTGATTCATCAGATTGCCACACAGCAAAGCATAAACAAGAATATGAGACTTTTCATTTGCAACTATGAGTTAACATCATAGTTGCAACTGTAAAGTTGTCATTTTAAACTTGAAACAGTGAGGGCTTTTGAAGTTCTGATAGTCTTCTGTCAACCTCATTTTGAATATAGCACATAAACTAGGGTGTCATGGAATTTATTTGTAATGTTTACAATGCATGCATATATAGAGAAATAAGATATTTTCTGCTGTTCACAACAGCTGTTGGATTATAAAGCCATTTCCAAGTTGATATTAGCTCTTGCATCTGAAAGTATTTAGAAAAAATGGCCATAACAGTAATAACTTGGAAATGGTTTTATAATCCAACAGCTGTTGTGGACAGCAGGAAAACCTTATTTCTCTATACATGCATTGCAAACATTACAAATAAATTCCATGACACCCTAGTTTATGTGCCATACTCAAAATGAGGTTGACAAGGTCTATTCCATTATCAAAAAAAAAAAAAAAAAAAAAAAAAAAAGCGCCATCTAAAAACATTAACTACAGAAATGGCTCATGAAGAATTAACAGATTTCAGACTTTTCTTACCTTTGGTAATAGCAATTTTTCAGCTATCAGAAAATGATATTGACATAGTGGTTGAAGGTTATTTGAGTAGAGGGAAATTGTCCAGGGGAATTCTTCTAAACAGAATATGGAAAAGTGGTGGTGAAAAACAAATGAAAATCATGTTAAAGTAAACTTAAATAATATCAATGAAGCTGACATACTACAAAAAATTTTAGATATCAGACAGCAGGAAGAAGAAAAAAAAAAGCTGATATTCTTGATCTAATAAAACATAATCAATTATTAATTTCAAATACTTTTTTCTTTGATTTTTTTAAATTTTATTAATACAGTAAACAATCGCTATAATGAATCCATAAAACCATAGAAATGTTTTGTTATAGCACAAGGTTTGTGATATAGTGGGGAGGGGGAAAAAAAGTATTGGCATGCACTTTGATAACTGACTTCTTGAACTTAATTCACAGCAAGCTTTAATGCATTCATTTGGATTCCCCCCCCCCAACCCAAGCATCTTGGTTGGTTTGTAATTTACCTATTCCAATGTATTGCAGAGTTTCAGGTTTTAGTAGCTACAGTTATGAAGTACAGTAAAACCCCAAAGTTACGCGGTAGGTGGGACCAACAAGAAGCATGTAAGTCAAATTTGCGTAACTCGGGGTATAAATTTGCATTTTTTGTATTTTTTAAGAAATATAATCATAATTGTAGTTTCATGTCGATGTTGATGGTTTCATAAAATCTAATAGATTTGTCTGATGGCATAATGTCTTTTTCTTGTCACGCAAAATTTCTTCATAGCAAGCTCATGATTTCCTTGCCTTGTGGCTACAATTCGTTCCTCGTTAGAATCTATGTCCTCCAAAATCTGTAAACCTTTCTTTTATGATTGTTCTTACTGTGGATTCCTTAGATCAAACTTCTTTGCTAGCTCACAAATTTTCATTCCGCCTTCAAAATCCTTAATAATGTTGAGTTTTGTTTCTAAAGTCAATGTTTTTCTTTTCTTGCTAGCAGTAGAAGAATCGGACTTGCTTCTTTTGGATGACATTATTATTTTTTGTGATAAAATTTTTATCAAGAACATACCATTAAACAGTCGCAAGGTTTGCAGACTATAAAAATCGTGTATGAATGGAGACCGCGCGAAACATGTCAGTGCTTGTTCACAGCATGTGCGACACCGGCGAATGCGGCCGGTGCCTGAAACATCCGACTAGTGGTGAGGTGTGAAGCGGGACGGGAATACGTACATTAAGAAACCACGTAACTCCGGATTCATGTAAATCGGGATATGACTATTTCAGACATTGAATAGCTAAAAATTAAACTCGACTCTTTTGTTACCTTATAATTTGATATTGATATTTAGTATTGTATTATTTCAATAAAAAAAAATTCTTATAGCATGGAAAAAAAAAATTCACAGATTAGTACATCATTAAGGTAACACTTACCATTAGCAGCTAGCAAAACATATGTACCAGACTGTTACATTATATCTAACACATGCATATATATTTCCGTAATTTTTTACAAGAGGATATAGATATGCTTATCTCATATTCTTACAATTAGCCATAATGTAACAGCATGTTAAAAAAAATTAAGAAAATTGTGGCAATTTTATAAAATAACATAACAATGTAACTGTTAAGTTATTTTATAAAATTGCCACAATTTTCTTAATTTTTTTTTGCATGGCAGAAAGTACATGAAGGTCTATTTATTTATTTATCTTATGGCTTGTACACATGGTTAAAAGACAAGATATAATACTCATGAGTATAGATAAGATACACATATATGATAAAAAAAATAAAATAAAAGTCTACATTCAGGCAAATACAAGTATGAAATTTATGACAAGCATCCGACAGAAGATTAGTCATATTTTAACATTTAGGTTTTTGATCCAGTTGATTGCCTCTGGGGATAGATCAAAGATATCCTTAAAGTCACCTGGGTATGCTGTCAGCTCGCATTCCTGTACTATATGGTAAATGGTTTGGGTCTCGGCTCCACAGGGACAGTGGGGATTTGGTATCTTACCTCACTTTGAAAGTAAGTCTCCACATACACCATGGCCTGTACGAATCCTGTTAGCCGTTGTCCATATATTCCTGGGCAGGTCAAATCCAGATGGTTTTTGAAAGATGTTTATGTGATTACGAACTTCAGGTGATACTGCTTGGGATCACAGTACATCCCACCTACTCACCATACTGTCATTCTGGCTAAGAAGATTACAGGCGATTTTTATGGTAGGTCTTCTGGATTTTAGTCTATTAGATAAAGCATCTGGAATAAATTCATGTATTGGGGGATTTTGGTTATTTAAAATTCTTTTATATTCACGGAGCAAGGCTTCCTGTCATCACAGTTCCGGAGGAGCAGTACTGGCTCAAAGTGGGGAGCCATTGTAAAGGTGTACTCCTAATGCAACCTGTTATTAAACGCAGAGTGGAGTTAAGTTGAGTATCTAGTTTATAACTATTGAGCCAAACAGGAGCACCATACTCAGCTGCACTGTAAACTAGACCCATTGCAGTGCACTGCAGTGTTGTGGCACTTGAGCCACAACACTGCGGTGCACTGCAATGGGTCTAGTACCACAAAAGCTTGTGTTATTTTATTTTATGAACTATGTTATTACATATAGTACCACAAAAGCTTCTGAACTATGTTATTTCTGGTGCGGACTTTAGCAGCGATATTAATCATATGCTGTTTATATGTCAGAGTTATTCCCAGATAGTTAGGTGTCGGATTAAATGAAATTAATGTTCCAACAGCATATATCTCTGGTTTTTGATTTACAAGTCTGTTGTTCAGGTGAAAGCAAGAACATTCGGTTTTACCAGAATTTGGTGTTAATCTCCATTTTTTATAGAACTGCCATAAAGCTGACAGGTCATTTGTCAATCATCTGTCATAAAGGTCTGTATGTGAAGAACACGAAAGGACAGCATAAAAATGGAGTAAATTGAAATGATATCAAAATAAATGAAGTATAAAAAAGGAACAGATAGAAAATTCTATCCTCCTCTCCTGTATAACTGCAAACTTTGCACTGGACTGTAATTCATATTTTGATTACAAAGGAAGGAGGAAAGTGATAGACATTTCTGGTGTGCATAGCTGGTTTCCTAATTGGCATCCCAACATGCATGAAGTGGCTGAGAGAGAGAGAGAGAGAGAGAGAGAGAGAGAGAGAGTACAACAGATAACTTCCACCATTTCATGGCCCTTAACCCTAACACTTTTATTGATCTAATGATGTGTGTGTGTGTGTGAGAGAGGTGTCAATATTTTTGAGATGTGGAGTTAAAAACCAAGTTTCTGGTAAATGAAACTACTTGCTTATGCCAGAGATAGACCAACTTGGAAACTGGCTGGGAAAGAACCTAGAATAGGTTCATGTAGTCAGTGATTAGAATCTATTTTCACAGTCAGTACTATGAAAGCAAATGCCATTTCCACATGGCTACATAGTCATCTCTGCATGTCACAAATAATAAAAATTGCTTTTGCAGCATATTTAATTTGCAGTGCTGCTAATCAACAAATTAACTTATACTGGATAGAAGGTTTATAAATGGAACTAAAATTATCATAACAAATGAAAGACAGAGAGGAAGATAAGTGATGGCAGAAAGTGAAATTATGATTTAGTCATTCAGTCATGTCCAACTTTTTGATCACTTTTGTAGGCAATTATTCTTGCAACAAAGTGTTTCTGGTGAGATTTTTACAGGGCAGTTCACCATTGCTGCCCCCCCCCCCCATTTTATCTGGGCTTGGGACCAGCATATATAGCTGATGAATCATGCCTGTGCCTGTAATCCACGTGTGTTTGATGGGTGGTATGCCTTTCTGAGGGATGAAAAACCCATATTTCCATGCGAGAAAACACTCTACCTCCGTATGAGACAGACTAACTCACCTTTTGTCAAATGAGACCATGGACATGAATCAAACCCATGTCTTTCTGACCAAAGTGCTTCGTCTATACTGACTTAGCTACGGAGGCTCAAGTGAAATTATACTGAAGTTGTAATCAAGAGAAAGGGGAATAGCAATAATCAACATACTAATTATCAAGAATTATGAAGGGTAAAGACAGAAGAACATACTAATAAAAATTTTAAAAAATATATTTTATTGTAAACATAAAATTTTTTTATCATATCATAATTAATTACATTTTGTTAACTACACAAATACCAATATTCATCAATTTCTTCATTTAAGTTACTGCTGAAGGTGAGTTAACAGTCTCGTATGGAGGTGGAAGGGTTTTTCAACCCACAAAATAGGCAAACTGGCCAAAAGAACATGTAGCTAACAGACATAATAACAGATTTCATGGCTTTAGTCAATTTTGCCATAATTTCAAATACCATTCATGTTATAAGAAGTCATCATCATCACGCATCGAATTCCTGACATACCCTCAACAGGTGTACAGAATTTGCTGGTTCCCTGGAGAAAACGAGGGCCTTGTTTAACCGGGTGATGCCCCAGCTGGCATGAAATTCTGTCATGTTGTACCATCATTTTATTTGTGGTTTAAGCCAATAAGAATACAATTTGGTCAGCCAATTCCCAAATTGCCAGCCCATCCTCATTCTTTCAATATCCAGGTAGATACCTAACAGAGTGTGCCACGAGAAGGTGAGGATTGAACGTTAGGTCAGAAGCCCTGTCAGTTCTCCACATTCCTTTAAAGGCTGTGTGGAGGTTTCCTCTCAGTAATACAGCTTTGACCTTTAAGCACCACTTGTTTAGATTAATTGGAAGAGGTTACGAATTACTAAAGAGGAAAGCAGGAAAAAGAATTACTTGGAAGAGGGAACTCTTCAAAGCGATAGGGACTGCCCCCTAAAATGATTTTGATGAAAAAGTATATGATAAGAGAACGTTCAGAGCACTGCAGTTGTAGGGTGTATATGGGACATTATATTGAGCAGTACACAGTCTATATTTGAGTTGTAAATCAGCAATTAGAATTGCAGGAGGTGCAGGAAGATGATTTGATGTTAAATGAGGTGTGTGACAAGGATGCACATTATTTCCACTGTTCTTCATATGTATGGATGAAATTATTGAAAGAAAGTGGTTTTAAACCTAATCAGCTCTTTACTTTATGCAGACAATGTTATACTGCTAAAGAAATCCAGTACAAGTCTGTAGGATTCCTGACTAAATTGTTTAACTGCTGTCATTAATTTAGTATGAAAATCAGTAAAAAAGAAAATGAAAATAGACAGAAACATTGAAAACATCAACTACATCATAAATGGAGAGCCTATAGAACATTTCACCTATTGAGGCACAATTTTTGATGATGATGGCAAATTAAATATGGAAGTAGACAACAGAATTAGTAAAACTAGTATGTTAGAAAGCCAATCAAATAAATTTGTATGGAATGAGAAAGAAATTAGTCAAAACACTAATCTAGCTGTCAAACCAATTTTAACTTATGGATCTGAGAGCTCGGTTACCGCGCGGTTAGCCTAGTGGCTTTGCGCTTCGCAACCATATGCCTGGGGAAGGAGTGTCCCAGGTTTGATTCCCGTTCCAGACGTGAGGAATTTGAGGATCTTCCTCAGGCATAGCCAAGTTAGCCGGTCTTGGGCGCGGTCAGTAGGGTTTTTTCCGCCAGTTTATCTGGCGTTTTTCATCCCGCAAGCAGGCAAACCGGCCCCGTGAACATACACCTCTACAGTCAAAAATATATCCCCCCCCCAGCGGCAGACCAGGCGACGGGTCGGTTGGGAGTAGTACTAACAAGAAGTCGCATCTAAATAACACGCGGACCCTGCACAGGAAGCAGGAATAACGCGTAGAAGAAGAAGAAGATCTGAGAGCTCGGTTAGAAATAAAAGACTTGACCAAAGACTCTATACCACAGATAATGAGAGTTCTGAGAAAGATTAGGGGTGTAAACATAGAGCTTCAATATCAGTATCATATTAAAAATGAGAATATAAGAAAGGAACTTGACATTGTTGACATTCAGAAATTTGTCAACAGAGCTAATCTTAGATGGTATGGTCACTTAAACAAAATGAAAAAGGAAAGGTTGGCAAAACAAATGCTGTGTTTTTATCAAGATGGCAGGAAAAATATCCAGAGGAAGACCAAGATATAGGTGGATTGATGCAATTTCTCTAGAAGACATATAGGATCTGATAATATTGGAGTCTTGATATATAGCAGATTTACATGGAGGGAAATTGTCGACAGGAAGTTGTGATGTAACTTTTCATGTAGTACTATCATAATATCCTGTACATTCCCTGAGGGTACTCATCAGGAATTTGATAACATTATACACATGCACTTGACTTTTTGTGTGGTAGGCTTGATGGCCTGTTACAGCCAGCTAGGTTTTATTATAGGAATTATTCAATGCTATGATAGGTCTGTTAATCTGATCTGCATGGTGTATTATTCCTATGACTCCAGTTAACTCATCTTTAGTATAAAAAAAAAAAAAAAACTTATAAAAATTCTTTGTGTCCTAGAAATTATTTGATACCACATTTTTCCATCCAGAGAGCATCATTGTTACTCACTGTTATGGAGGCTCTTAGTTGTGTGTATAAATTAATGATAGTTTTTTTGTAATCACTTTGCAAAATTATTATATTGGCATAATACAATTCGAATGATTAATTTGGAGAGTGAAGCAGCATTTCATCATTATTCATATTTTTAATATGTCTAACATGCATGCCACTGAAAAAAAAAGTTAAGTTTTATTACCTTACCTGTATTGTAAATAATCATGATAATTACTGAGTTGTAAACCATGAGATGAGATGTTATTAAAAAAAACGTTCTGTTAACCAAAAAGAACTTAGGTGAATCATTCCCATGAATGGTATATCTATAGTTTATTAGTATTGCCTAATCCTTGACCTAAATGTGTAGGCAATCCAGAAACCTTACTCTACAGCCTATACATTACATTTTTTTTCAAACTGCTCTGTTTTCTGTAAGTAGTGGTCATGCTAATGAAGCTTTTTATCTTTGTCATCATTTAGTCGTGATTTTAAATTCCATTTTCATTTAAGAATACATTCAGATGATAATAATTAATTGTTTAGTGCTTTTTTTTTTCCCTTATACTGAAAAGTAGTGATATTAATTTTCTTCAAAAATTGTTATTTGTAGATGTACATGTATCCTACAGATATTGACAGTGATCCAAGTGGAATATGTTATAGTAGTCAGCTCAGCTTTCATCAAAATAAACTCATGGAAACCAAAGAAATAGTTTGTTGTAGAGGAATGTTTTCTATTAGAAATTTCCTTTGACGTAGTGTTGATATTTCTGATTTTCAATATTTGATGTCAAAATGGAAGAAAGCTTCATTTTACATATAGATAAATATAGCACTGACTCCCATTATGGCACACTCATAGATCAGCATTATTCCTATAAAGCTTCAGTAGGGACTCTGTACTTTATAATGATAGAATTTGATATAACAGTGTTTGTTGTAGTGGGAGTCAACTGTATATAGAAAATTTCATTTATATTTATTAATATGCTTCTTTTTCTTTCTTTTTTTTAATGATAGCTTTGGTTCGAAAATACAATCAAGTTATTCAAAGGTATTATGTTCAGTATCTTGCTGGCTATGATGCTGTTGCATTAAACCACATGATTCAGGTGAATATATATAAAAAAAGTAATATGGACTCTTTATTTATTGTTCTTTTCTAAACTATTCTGATATATCAGTATCAGAATAGTTTAGTTTTTATGTTATTGTTGTGTAATAACTGCATAAAATATAGCAAACAAATCAAGTCGTAATGTTTTTAGGCATTTTCAGTTGACATTTTCAAAGGTTTTCAGTTATAACCAAGTCTGTCCTGTTGCAGAATGAAATTGGTTTTCTGTCTCATAATAGAGGAAAGTTGTTTTATGTTATAGCTACTCATTTTTTATATTTTGCAGTGCTTAAATTGTTATATTTTCTGTGAATCCTGTCCAGAAAAGATGTAACTGTATAGTACATTAGCACCATGGGTGGCCTAAGGGTTAGATAATCTAGAAACCCTGCTCTAGAGAGATTATGCATGGAAAACTGCTTCAAGTTGCAGAAACAAGGTGGTAGTTTCACACTGGGCATTGCAAATCATATACCACTTAAAGACATTGATAAACATCCATACTCATGATAGGATTTGAATCCGCAACTTAGGTTAAAGAGTGGATATACCAACCAGGACATATACCATTTTTCTTTGATTCCTGTTATTACTGAAATATGGTAGTGCAATTTATCTCTCATCTTCTGATTAGTTTTTATTTCAGTCCATGCTCAAGCACTTGTTTTCAAAACCTGTCAGTTTTTGTTCTTCCTTCTGTTTGATAACCTAAGTCTCTGCACCATAAAGAACTGCAGGAGTACATTGAGCATATACTTTGATTTTTAAGTTCATTAGAGAGATGTGTACTTTTTCATATTTTTTTTGTTACAGTAGACTACCCTAGATTTATTTTGTGTTTGATGGTTTCTTTGTAATTTAATCTGTCTGTGATCAACATGGCTAAGTAATTGAATTTTTAACCTGTTCCAGTTTATTTCCTTCCACTCCACTTTTAAGATAATTTCTTCTCCATTTCTACCTGTTGCTATTGTTTTTGCGTTTAGTAAAATTTATCTGGATTGTATAATCCTTGCTGTTTTTATGTAGGTTTGCAAACATTTAAGTTTTCTTTATCTGTAAATAACACTATATTCTCTGCATATTTTATATGATTTAAAATTTGTCCATTCAGTTATTGCCATATTTTTTGGGATAGACTCTTTTACCTGTTCCTCTAGGCAAAGGATAAACAAATATTTATGGAGAAAGTGAATATCCCTTCATGCCACCTGTATTACATAGTATTTTTGTAGCACTGGAGAATAATATTGAGTATTTTTTCCTCTTTCATTTTTTGTTCTAAAATTTCAAAAAATTTATTTTTACTTTATTGAGTCGAATAATTGCTTAAAGTCTGTGAAGTAGCAGTAAAGGTTTCATTTTTTTCCCATATCAGTTTGCATAATTGTTGAAGTTGAGGGGGCACATTGCAAAATTGGCTAAATCAGCTCATCAAATCACTTGGATGCTAAAGAATACTTTGACGAGCAGAGATAGGAAAGTTATTGTTCCTCGATAAGACCCCAGGATTGAGCCTTGATAAGACCCCATCTCGACTACTGTGGCCAGATTTGATCTAGAGGTGAGTGACCAAGATGATAGCAGGTCTATGGAATGAACCTTACGAAAACAGATTGAAGATTTGTGGGTTGCAGAAATTGGTTGATAGGCGGAAAAGGGAAGATATGATTGAGACATTCAAATTGCTGAAGGGTTTTTATAGAATTAATTCAGAGGATATTTTTGAGAAGAGGACTGGTGGTGGGAGGACTAGGGGACATCCATGGAAGCTGGGCAAGAGTGTGGTTAGTAAGGGTGTTAGTGCTGGTTTTTTACTTTTAGAGTGGTGAATGAGTGGAATAAGCTGCCAGAGTCTGTTGTGGGTGCTATGACGGTGAATGAGTTCAAGGCAAAATATGATGGATACTGTGTGAATGTCGAATAGTTGTGATGGACATGATGTTTAGGGCCTCCCTCGATGAGTCTAAGGACTCCTTGGAGTCGCCCATAATAATA
The DNA here is from genome assembly GCF_054136105.1 of Typopeltis vanoorti. Lineage (NCBI taxonomy): Eukaryota > Metazoa > Arthropoda > Arachnida > Uropygi > Thelyphonidae > Typopeltis > Typopeltis vanoorti. The sequence goes on from NC_143568.1 coordinate 76,536,169, forward strand.
ATAATAATAATAAGTGTAAAAGAGTTTTCCTCTTATAATCCCATTTGTTCTTTTCATAAATGTTACTCATAAACTGCTTTAATTTCTGTCATATATAATTCTTATAAATAATTTGTGTGTGACTTGATATGGTTATTGGTTTATAATTTGTATGTTTCTAAATACAGCATTTTTTATGCACTGGATTATTCTTCCCAATTTCCAGTCATTAGAATTTCTCAAGAACTAAGACTTGATTGAGTATTAGATAACTGCATTAGATGATGCTGTTTCCTCTCTTTACGTCCAGAACTCTGCCTGAAGCTTAATCTGTTTTCATTTTTCTAATTACAGCATTTGTCTCCTCACATTTACTAAACATTTTTTGTCATAATTTTCAGTGTTAACTTTTGCAAAAATTTGTTTATTAGTTCATCCAAATTTCAGAAAGTTCATTAACTTTACCAGTCAGATTGCTTCTTTTATCTTTCAGTTTTAGTGGTATAGATTTGTGTTCTTGAAAGTTCTTTTATTTTGTTGTACACTGATTTTATATTACGATGAATAGCTGCATTGTGACATCCTGCTTTTTTCATTTATCCAATTTGATTTTGCATCTCTACATAAGATGTAATTTTATTTTAAGTGTTTGTGGTTTCTTAGTAATTCAGGTGTGATATGAGTAGAAAGTTTTTTTTTGATGACACAGGTTTGCAATCATTTCAGTAGTCATTTAGTATTAGGTCCCTTTTTTTTTTAACCCTATAATGTTTTGTTTTGTTGCATCTAGTATTGCATTTTTCTCAAAATGATTTTGTGTTTTCAAGAGTTAAGGCTCTCATTTTATGATTAATTTTTCTCAGAATCCTTGCTTATTTTTTCCTTGAAGTTTTCTATTACTATCAACATACGTTTTCTATTGGCATTACCAATTTCTATATGTAGATTTGAGAGAAATTCCTCATCTCTATGAAAATAATCTGGTGCATAAACTTTATTATCTTGATATTTGTGTTTGTTCTTGTGTCTTTAATCTTAGTGAGATTAATCTAGATGATATTGGAATAATTTCTGTTATTGAATTTAAAAGATGATTTTTTACTGTGATTATATTTGTCTTCTGTGTACTCCATCTTTTCTTCCTGAGAAAAGGTGGAGTATATAGAGAAAGAACAGTATTTTGAATGTTAGCATATCCCTCATCTGTCTAATGGGTCTCTCACATACTGTGCTTTACTTAAATTTTTAAAGTAAAGTAAAAAAAAGCTTACTCAACTCATCCAAAGACCACTCCCTCCACTAGCCCACCCTGGAGTATACTGGATTTATTGTACTTGCAACATACCATATATAGGAGAAACAGGACGCACAATTCATATCAGACAAAAAGAACATAAATGACACATTAAATATAATAATTATGGTGAAGCTGGCCTTTCTGATCATGCCCTGAATTCCTTACACAGAATTGACTGGAAAAGCACTAGCTGTCTACATCGCTAAAACATGGTACGAACGGAAATTTAAGGAAGCATGTGAGATTATTATCAATCACCCCAATCTGAACAATAATGATGGTCTAAAAATCCCAAACATATGGAAGGTATATATTCGATCCATGGAACGTTCCTCACTAAGAGCAACTATAAACAGGACTGTAGAAAATCCAGTATCTTAAAAGCAAAAATAAGAAATGTAAAACTAAAAATAGGACATCATTGTTTGTGAAAGAAAACCATCTGAAAGAATGTTTATTCCTGTCATCGTAAATAGAATTTAATTTGATGTAATTTTTATTTATTTATTTATTTTTTCACTAGAAGTCATGCCAATAGCATAACATATGATCAAATTATTGTTTCTTTAGCTTACAGTTAATAATGTAACTCAGCTTGTCTTGTATATTGAAATATGCTCCAGATGATGATCTTGATGTGAAGATCGAAATGTCGGGATAATAAAAAAGTTTTTTAAACACAGTTGTAAATTCCATAAATTTTTAAAATAAAGTGCATTGTATATTTATAATGTGTATTGCTGACCACTCACATACTTCTTATCTCTCTTACGTAGTCTTTGGGGATATGTGCTGGCTACACTGAATGCAGTAAGATTTAGCACATCCTGTAACTGTTTTTTCCTGTTCATGGTAGTTGTTAGGCAAAATATTGCAACTGATTTACCATTCCTCTGCTGCAGGGTCCATTAAATCTGTTGTCACTCTGTCAAGAAACTTATTTCTATAAAGCTGGATGGCACCTTGATCCATTAGTTGTCAAAGAGGTATATGGCATTGACTAGCATCTAATCCTGCCATCACTGTTGTCTAGCTTATTAAAATTGGAATCATCAGTCATGTTATCCAGAATTAATATTGCTTTCACATCCTCATAAAATGGTTAAGATATCTTTCTTCCTTGTTGCATTCACACATAAACTGCAGAACAACTCCAAATTCACCTCGGCTTTGTTGTTGATAAACTTTTTTCCTGGATGAAAAATACCAGAGACATTAAAAATAAAACAATAATTACATCTTAAATAGTAAAGAACACGTGCCACCTTTAATATACAAGAGGGGTGCTGAAAACTTCTGATGAACACCTAGAACAAAAGTGATGGTTTGTGCAACAAGGGGAAAGACATTTAACAGCATTGTAACAAATGTTAGACACTTGTTACAATACTGCTGCTGCATCATTTGCAATCCTCTGAGAAAAAGGACTTTTCCTTGTTGCACAAACCATTATTTTTTTCTAGGCATTTATCAGAACTTTGCAGCCTTCCCTTGTGTACACACACATGGTATCCATTTCTTCACAATATAAAGTAACCGCATACATATGTCAGGTGGATATCTCTAACACTAATCAGCATACTTTTCCCCCAAAAAAACTATCTACCATATGATTTTGATTTGCTTTTTAAAAATTGCAAATTTTACATCTCATAACTATTTTTTGGCAACATACATCACCATAATAAGTTATAGTATGCTAATATTGTTGACAGAACAAAGGATAAATAAATTGGAAACTGCATTCAAGAAGGAAGGAGGGAGGGAGGGAGGAAAGGGGTAGCATTTTATTAAAACATGCCATGGTGACTTTTTTAATTGAGAGAGACAAAATTAAGTTTTTCTACTGTATTTTTATCATTTGCAGTTCTGTTTTTCTTTTTGTTACTTTCATTTGGCACTTTTGTAACCTTGTTTAGAAAATTTCCTCACTTTAAAAATACATGTACAATTTTTCTTTAACTTAAAATATTCTGAAACACAAGTGTCAATAGATGTAAGATTTATTTTGTTACATTTTTCCCCTATATTTTAGAGTGTTTCTGTTATGCCAGAAGAAGATTCTGTAATATTGTCATCTGTTTGCAATGCCATTTCAGCTTTGTCAGTGAAACAAGGTGATATTAATATTATTTCTTACCTAATCCTTAAGGATGTTAAATATATACATATTATTTATATTTATAATATATATCTATAACACACACACAGTAGTTCCTCAATTATCCAACCACAGTAAAAAAGCAACTTGCCAGTTGGATTTTATACATATATCTGATCCACTCGCGAAAGGTCACAAGACCTATAGTATGCTAGTGCTGTGAGTGGGCAAGAGGAATAGAAGAGAGGAGGAGTCTGTTCACATTTTGCTTGAACAGCTGAGGGTTGTAATGTTTGGGGAAGGCAGTGAGGGAGACTGTTCCAAAGGACAGAAGTAGATGGAATAAGAGGAGGCAATGATGTTAGTTTGATGAGTTTTAAGGTGGACTGTAAAAGGGTTGGTTAGCAGTGACTCTTGTTTTAATCATTTTGGAGGAGAGTGGGGGAATAATAGTGCCAATTCAGCAGAGCACTGTCCATGAAAGTATCTGTAGAAGAGGCATAATGCAGAAACTGAACGTCTGTGAGAGAGGGATCATTAATTAGCTGGATTGCTCTCTTCTGGATAGTGAAGCAATCTTAGAGAGGATTTTGGTGCACCATCCCAAATATGGGAACAATATTCCATGGCTGGGTGGATTTGGGCTTTGTATAGGGTTAGCAGCTGCGAAGGTGTGAAGTAGTGTCCTGTGGGAAAAAGTACTACAAGTGTTTTTGATGGCTGCAGAAGCTATAATTGAAATATAGTTGTGCCAGGAAAGATCAGAGGTACAAGTCAGTCCAAAAAGAGAAATCCGATCATGTTTGGATGGAAGGTATAATTACGTTATGCTGTTTCAGAAGTCATTTGACACAATAATCTATTCAAGGGTTGGTTATTTGAAGGGCAAATAATTAAGAGATTACTCTTTATATATATATATATATATATATATATATACTGCTCAAAACAATTAGGGGATGTTTTGGTTTTCTTGTAAATTATAAAGTTATAAAAATAATTTACAAATGTAACACATTTATTTAAAAATATTTTTAATATACAACAGTGTAGAACACACAGCTGTGTACAAAATCGTACAATACTAAGTACGATTTTGTACGCGGGGGGGGGGGTATAAAAGCTTGGCTTGTTGTACTCACTTCCATAGTGCATAATTATTACTTCAATTGTGTTACATCGTGGTTTTTCTTTAAATCTATGTTATTATTAATCCCCTCTTGTGTCAACTCAGAATGAGATCTCCAGTCTATCTCTCTGGGGCCATCTCCTTTTCGAACTCTGACAGCTGTGCCAGTCAGAGTCCTAGGACAGAAGAATTCTTGCTCAGAGAAACTTTCCCAGAGTTCTAATAGCTACCTAAATTCGTTAAATATATATAGCGTCTGTAGAGATCTCAGTTTGCAGTCATGGCCCTATCCTTTCTAATTAATCTTTACCTTCCCCTTATGCATAGGTTCAAACTTTTATGAGTGGTTAATTAGTCTCATGCTCAAGCAAAACTCAGGCTTACATAGTAAAACATGTTTATTAAAGATCTAATGAGTTTTACAATTAGGTTTAAACATATCAAAAGCTTATCACAATACCTATACTAAATCAACTGACAATCATAAATGAACATATAACTCATATCCTCTGGGTCAATTAAAACACACTTAGCATGGGAAAATATAAGTTTACAATTTTAACTCCAAATGTTAACACAGACCCCCATCACATTAATTAGGTCTCACACAAGAACATAAGTCCTCCAATTACCAGTCCAATGGAGCTAACAAGTTACAATGCATATAAGTCATTCAAAAAAAAGTTCTCTAGGCAATTGTCCATTTTTCTTCCAACTAGAAATTGATTCACCCTTTAACTCTAATGCTAATTGTTAATAAAATAAGAAAATTCTTTACATTACCACCGCCGCATGAGGTTACCATGTCCCCTTCATCCCTTACTGTTAGATACTATACTGTTTCAGTGGGTTGCGTCCGCGTGGAGGTCACTTCGCTTGTCACGTACAACCATTTTCTGCACTCTGCTGGGCAACGCTCGTCTCGCTGGTCACTATCATCTGACTGCCTGTCTCCCTGGAGGAACCTTCTGTTGTCTCATTTCAGTAGCACTTCTACCGATGGCCCGAGTCGGTGGATGCCATCATCTCGCGTACAGCTCGCCCGATACTCTCCAGTTAGCAATGGGGAGAAACTTGCCGTCCAATGTTGTAGAATTCCCTTCTGCTGGTCAGCATCATAGGTCCGAATGAAAACAGGAACAGAAAACACGGGGGATTGAAACCCATGCGAACCCGCATTTATTATCTCTTGTTGCGCCCTGTTGTCTCTCTCCTCAAGAGAGAGAAGAGTCGCAACTCTTCTCCTCTTTTTGGGGAATGCGAATTCAATTCGCTTTCCACGAATGCCTTTGCTTCGTGTTACGCTTATCATAGGTAACTCACACGCAACCTTTGGGCCTTTGTTTGCACTGACATACATTTTGCATGGAGTATTTTTTTCTTACTAGTGTTTTCAAACAACAATATTTCTATTTAGACAGACAAATTCCTCCTCTTTTGTACTTCATTTTAAGGTAATTCAATTATGTTCTCTATTAACAATTTGTTTCTTTACTAACAGTACAAGTATTTCTTGGTTATTATTGTATTCTTGTTAAATCTTGAATGAATGATCCTTTTGATGAAAAGGTCCTTATTAAAGATCTAACAATTGTAAACTTGTGTCACCTACCACCCGTTATTTTGTTAAAAATGGCAAAGCAACATGATATCCCTGAATCTGTAGCTCGGAAAGCACCATTAGTCAATTATAAGCTGGACAAATGCAGCAAGTTGGCGCTCAAGTGTGTCGTGTATCTCAAAGCATAATTTTGTGACTTTGGAATCGTTTTCTGGAGACAGGAAATGTTTGCCGAAGACAAGGTTGCTCATCATCAACAACTCCAAGAGACGATCATTATTTGCCATTACTTGCTAGAAGAACATGCCAGTCCAATCAAACATGCCTGGGATGCTTTAGGTAGGTGTGGTTCTGCTTGACTGGTGCAACCACGATCGCTTCAAGAGCTCGAAATTGCTCTCACAGAAGAGTGGGGAAATATCCCACAAGAACTGTTTGATTATCTTATCTGGTCCATGCAGTCAAGATGTACCGCTGTTTTGGCTGTTAATGGAGACCATATGCCGTATTAAAAATTAACAAAGCGTTTTTGGCTATTCTTGTTGTTATTCTTGTTCATATTATTTCACACTAAAATGTATAATTTGTTAAATTTGTAATAAATATCGATTATTTAAACAATATCTCATCAATTACATCCTATCCATAAGTAAGAAACATTTATTCAATAATTATAATTATTTGCAGAAATTTATAATTATCCAACAGAAACTAAAATATCCCCTAATTGTTTTGAGCAGTGGGTGTGGGTGTATATATATAGGCATACCCTGGTTGTACTGCACATTAGGTTCCAGACCACTGTTGTATAGCAAATTTCACCATATAGCTAATCACTGCTTTGTGTTTTTTTTTTTAGTTTGTGCATACATGTAAAGGTTTAATAATATTTTTAATAATGGTCATATATATGCGTAACTGACATATACAAAGCATTTATTTACATCAGTTATGTAAACAAAAACTAGAATAATTTTTGTAAACAAAAATGTTATTCTGAATAACTTGGTTCAAGGGAACTTGCTGACTAGTTCGATCATCAACCGGTGCCATTAAAAGTTTTTCCATTTCAGCCATAACACTGTCATGTTTACTGATAACTATAGTATTAACTTATTTTAAGTTGCTTCTACCCATGAAAGGTTATTTGCAAACGTATAGTACATTTTGTACTGTGGGTGGACTAAGGATTTATTTTTTATCAATTTTATAAATATATATACAGTTAGTCCTCGACTTACTAGCAACTAGAGAAATGAGCACATCAACAACTGATTAGCAACTAACCTGCCAAAGGCTGTGATAAGTTAGAAGTGGGTGAATCATAACAGTAGCTATTGTGTATCGGTGATTGGCTTTGCTTGTCGACTAACGGCGACACTGCAATGTGCATACAAAAGTAATGTGATATATGTATGCATATGTGACAAAATGAAATTAGATAAAGTGAAATTAGAGAATTTTTAATAATAATTTTTACCCGTCGTAAGTGTGAATCGTCATATGTCATAAGTCGAGGACTACCTGCACATATATATATTTATTTGTTTATTTTTTTTTTAATTTTTATATATTCCAAAAACACTGCTCTAGAGACCAAACATGGAATTTTTTTTTCAATCCACTTCATGCCTCCAATAAGCAGGGCAATGATCTCAGACCAGACGATGAAATTCATCTCGCATCTAAACACAATCACAAGCATCCATGTCCACAGTGGAATTTGGACCTCAGCCACTACTAGGCAAATTACTACTATTAACTATTATTAACTACTAGGCCAGCAAACTAGTTTAGCTTTTCACTTTATTTTTGTTTTTAATGACTTTAACAATATCTATCAGTGGGAGGTAAGTTTAGCGTGTGGCCTCTTCTAAATACACCATCAACAAATTTAATCATTTTAATCTTATTATCTAATATAATAGATTTCTGTATCTTCTTTTCAGTGGAAGCAACAGCACCTTTACTTTGAATTTTATATATTATTATTAACAACAACAAAATAATAGTTATAAGAGTTTACTAATAATAGTGAAACGCCAATACACATAGAGATGCAGTGAGCGACAACATCATAAAAATCATTTGTGAAACTGTACATTGGTTGATTTATGGGCAGCATCATCTTGCTAAAACTGTCGTAAATGAATGCAGCATTGATCACACTTGAAAAGCATCTTGTAAGCGGATTGTTGTAAAGCGAAGTGTTATAATGCAGGGTATTACTGTGTGTGTGTGTGTGTGTGTGTGTGTGTGTGTGTGTGTGTATAAAACATTTCCTAATTATTTACATAATTAATTTAATGTTCTGCAGGATGACCATACCACCTTAGATTAACTCCACACATGCCCATTCTTGAATGCTAACAATATCAAGTTCCTTCTTAATATGATTCTGCCATTAATGTCATCTGTTCACTCCTCTAATTTTTCTCAAAACTCTAATCTGCAGTGTCCAAGTCTTTTATTTCTAACCCAGCACAAAGATCCATAAGTTAAAATTGGTTTGAACACTGTCTACAGTTAGTTCACTGTTTTGACTAATTTCTCTCTTATTCTGTACAAATTTATTCAGTTGACTCCCTACCATACCAACCTTGCTAATTTTATTGTCTATTTCCATATTTAGTTTGCTATCTTCACTAAAATTGTGCCTGAATAGGTAATATATTTTGCTTGTTCTATAGTTTCCCAATTCAGGATGTAGTTGATGTTTTCAGTGTTTTTCCCTATTTTTGAAGTCTGTCTTTTTAATGTTGATTTTCATACTAAATTGGTTACAACAGTTATTAAGTTTAGTGTGGAAATCCTGTAGGCTTGTATTGGATTTCTTTAGGAGCATAATATCATCTGCACAAAGTGAAGAACTGAATTGAATATCTCCAATTTTGATGTCAGGCCTAATTCCACATTTTCGTTATAATGTGATCCATATAGATAATCAGCTCAGCTATCGGCTAACACCTTTTTATTCCCATATAGGGAGTAGGCGAGGCCATTTAGCCCTATCTGACTTTTGGAGACTGAGTGCGCAGTTTAGTCTCTACTGGCAGCCAATCAGAGATAGCTGACCCAAGGCTATCCCTAATTAAGTGGCACGCAGTGAAGAGAGACAGCTCAACAAGTGCCGCCATCTCGTGGTCCATAACCCTAACACAATATATTTAATGTTTGAAATAACGTGGGTTCTACAGTCGATTTTCTTGAATTTACGGAACGAAAAACCTGAGTTTCCAGGAGAAAAAAAACCCATTTGTCCGTGCCAGAGATCAACTAACTCAGGAACCGGTCGAAAAAAAGCTTAAAAAAATTTCCTCTAGTTGATGATTATATTCGAAACAAAGGCTTCCTTTGTGCGGTCAAGCGCCGTGGTGTGCAAACGCTACATCCACTGAGCTACACAGGCTCTTCCATATAGATAAACAGTGGAAATAATGTGTGCACACAAACACACACACACACACCTGCAAATCATCTTCCTGTATCTCCATCAATTCTAAGTGTTACTTACCACTCAAATATAGACTGTGTTATTGCTCAGTACAATGTACCATTTACACCATATAACTGTAGTGTTTGAGCAACTTTTCTTGTAGTACCTTGTTTTATTCATTTTCCATATCTACAAATCTTAAATACAAACTGCAGTTATATTTGATGATTTCCCAACTGTTTGTTTTAAAGTGAAAATTTGACTTGAACCCAGCTTCTCTAAGAAGTAGCAGCACCAATCTTCTTATAGATGGCTATTGTGAGAGTTCTATGCCAGTCATCCGGTAATGAACCATGTAGTGTAGCCATCTAAAACTTTTATATCTCCATATTTGGACATTTCTGGTCAAATATCATCTACTGCAGTTGTTCCACATTTCAGGTTCTTGATGGTTTTTTCTACTTCAGGTATTGATATGCTTCTGATTGCATTCCTCTTGACAATTTTCTGCCACTGTTCTGTCCTTGTTTCATCAGTAATCTCTCAAGCGTTCATTTGACAAACCATACAGTGCTCAGTTATCCCAAGCTTTGAGATTGTCTTCAACATGTGCCTTAAAAATTGATCTCCATACCATCCTTAATGCCATCAAAATACAGTCTTGTCTTTTCTATCACAAAAGGGGATCTCAGTTCCACTTACCTTCAGTAATACACACATATCACTATGCAGATCAGATCTCTATCTCTCTGCTTGGATTGACATTTACCTCTAACCTCTCCTTGGCATAAACACAACATATCAATAGCTTCCTCAGCATCTAAAATACTACACATTCTCTTCTGCTGAAGATGCTAACTGTAAAATCCCAAATCTGTCCATCCTTAAAATACTGTTCTCCTGTTTTGGGGTGGTGCACCTAAAATCTCCCTAAAAATTATTAATGGTGTCCAGAGGAGCTCAGTTTGGCTCATAAATGAGTCCAATGATGTTGCACTTCCAAGACCACTATTAGTGGTCTTAGAAGTGCAATAAGAAGCTGAATCTTTCTGAAAAAGGCAATCACCATCACATAAATCTTCTGATGCTGGTAACACAAAGTGCTCAAGAATTTCTTGGTACACTTTGGAATTGACTCTTTTGTATACAACACACAGCCTATCTGGACCCTCTGCGGTCATACCATGACAGAGGTTGCAAAGTTTACCAAACCTTTCATGTATTCTTTATCAAATGCTTCTTGCTTAAGACGTCAAACATATATCCCTTGATGACCATGGGACACACAAAACATTTTTCCATTGCTAAAATGTACTTTTTTTCCCAGTCCTCTTGACTCCACAACAGTCTTTGCTTACACCATTGCACTCTAGCTGCCTTTTGCTTGGAAGTAATAAGTAGCTTCCTCTTAGGCACATGACATTCAAAACCCAATTTGTGAAGTCGTCTCAACGTCGTAGATTTAGACACATTCACACCTAGTTCTTTCCATTTCCTGTGGAATAACTTGCACTTCAGAAGCAGTTTTTCTTCATGATATTCTTCAATCTCCTCTCATATAGTTATTACCTTTAGACTGCTATTGCAGTGATTATTTTGAAAACTGGTTATTAGAATACTTTCTCAATACTCTGCTCACACTTGCTTGAGAACATTTCAATTCCTTAGCTATAAACTGTTGAGTTTGGCCTTCTTTGTGCAGAGACACCATACGAAACTTCCTAACTTCCGACATGTCACTCGTTCGACCCATTCTTAGCAAATGATAACTGAAATCCATGCGCAAACGATTCCTCACACACAAATCAGTCCTGCAGCTACTGAAATGTATTACTATTTCTATGCTCTCAAAACCAATCGGGAAAAATTTTTAATATTTTGAACCACGTTAAAAATTATTCTAATTTTGTGATGTTTTTAAATAACAGTTTTCTTATAATTTATATTACATTTTTATGTGTTTACATCGTTATATAATCTACAAAGTAGGTAGATTTAGATTATTCTAAATTTATATTTGGTAATAATTATTTTCTATGCAATAAATTAGAATTGCAAATCATTCAACACATTTTCTTTGATTATTCTAATTTTTTGATTTGAAGGTATATATAAAATTGTAATGACATTTTTAATTTTTGAAATTATCATTATTATAATTTTTAATTTTGTTTAAAACGAATTTATGATTTATGCATCAAATAATGAACCATTTCCAAAAAAATATTTCACTTGCAGTGGAGGATAATGAAATTTTTGATTTTCGAGGACTAAGGCTGGATTGGTTCCGGTTACAGGTTAGTTGTTTATCTTATTTATGTTTATATATATATATTATATATCATTAATTAATTAAGGACACCACCAGAGAGTCAGGGATTTGTTGAGGAAAGGTCCTTCAGAGGTCATGTGCTCTCTAAGTACCTCTCATACCCCACCTTTGAAACATTCACCAAAGACGTGTTCACTGTGATACATTCACAGCTTATTCCATTCACTCACTACATGCCATGAGAAGAACCTGGAACTCTCAAGCTTCCTAACTACACACTTACTCAGCTCATAGGAATGATCCTGAGTCCTTCCCCCTCCTGTCATGAAAGCTGCAAAATTTCCACTGTATCATCTGTAAGATTCCCTTACTAACTTGTATGCTCCTTCTCTCCCATTCCTCCCACCGACTTTAAAGACCTCATTCATGCACTCTATCTTCATATGCAAAATTTCACAGCCTAGCTATTTTGGTTGCCCATTCTTGAATCTTTTCATATTTCCTCATCCTTTGAAACCCAGACAGATTTGTTCATCTAGATTTGGTCTTATCACAGCCTTGTAAAGTGAGATAATAACTTCCTTATTCTTGCAAGTTAGTGTTTTCCTCAACTTTGCAGTTATCTTATGTGATGATTTAACCACCTTAGGGTGCCTCTACAGTTTAACTTGCTGTTTTCCATCTTACACACAAGTAGCATATTCTCATTAATGTTATGCTTAATCTGCAACATCTTCAGTCTCCCTGCACTTAATATCACTTAGTGATATTATGTGCAGGGTTATGACCAGTGGTGTGTTGGGACTGGCTCGTATGAGCCGGTTTTAAAATTTTTCAAATTTAGCGAGCCGGTTGTTAATGTTTTTAAGTCGGGCGAGCTGGTTATTAAAATTCTTTATGAAAGGATAGATGATGAATGGTGGTATATACTTTTTCTCGTAAATATTTTGAAATTGTATAATAAACACTTACATATATTATTATTATTATCAAAAATAAATGCATAAAGCAGAATTCACAAAACATAAACTCAATTTACGAACGGGAATTTGGAAATGATTTTATTTACTAAACAATGTCTGTATTCATTAAAACACAAACACATTATCAAAACTCCCGAACTGGGTATTTGAATAAATAATAATGCCTTATTTTTCGGCGAATTTCCAAGAACTTGCAACATTAAGTTCTTGGAAATGCACCATTGTTGCACTATCAATAAATACAAAAAATTCGTCGCGACGGCTACAGTCTCTGGTCATTTGATCGACTATGAGTGGTAATATTAGTGTTACATTTTTTTGTTCTGGATTTCATTTGATAATAGGTAAGTTGTAGGTAATATAGGAAAATTTTCTTTAATATGTGTTTTTATTTTGGTTTTTCTTTTCTTTTTTTTTTTTTTTTTAATAATTTAAATAATTTTAATCAGGGTTAGAGTTTTGCGGTCGAAAAAGCGGATAGCCGTTAGTTGAAAAAATGAAATACAACAAAACTTCTTTAATGAACTAGTTAAACAATTTTGTTTAACTAGTCTGTTGATTACACCATGTTGTTATAGTCTCGCGTATTGTGACAAACTGTGTTTTTGTGCTCTGAAGATGCTGGTTATAACACCAGTGAAATATCAGCAATAAGTTAATAAATTAATTATTTACTTATTTTTCTGTGTTTTAATATATACCGTTAAAAAATAAACAACATGGGTTGGAGTTAGATGGATGAGTTAAGCCATTAAGCATAAACTGGGGCAGGGGAAAAGAGAGAAAGAAAATGTTGTGGAGGAAATATAAGGAACAAGCTCATAAGCAGTACAAAGATCAGATAAGAAAGGTGATCAGCATGATAAGGAAGGAAAAATCAGATTATGAAAATCAGAAATTCCAAAAATACAAATGCCTTGTACCCTCTCAAGACTTTTCACATACCTCTGGGGATGCACCTTGGAAAGCACTGACCTAGCATATCCATCTAATTACAAAATCTCCATACAACTTCATATCCTCCCCCCTTCCCCAGTCATTTATATCCTTTCCAACCTTCTTTGTTTCTTTTTTTTTTTCTTGCATTCTGTTTCCTTGATTTAACTTTCTTGATGCTTAATGTTTGCTTTTCAAGTCTCTTCACTCTATAATTACTGTTGTGAAGCACTCTTTGAAGACTTGAAACTTGCAATCCCATCATCTTTTTCTACAACTTTATTTTCTATGTTCATCTTCTTTTTCCATTCCTGTAACCTTCACGTACACTTTTATTAGCACTCTTTTTTTAACATTAGTATTGCTGTGCACTATAACATACCCATACTCACTTTCCTTGCTCACAACCTCAACAAATAAGCATGTCTACTCATGGAGAGAGAAATTGTTGCATATGAGTGAAAAAAATAAAAAGTAAAAATAACACAACATTGTTACTAAAGCATTCATGTTATATTGATGTTACAAGTTTGTTGAAAACAAAACAATTTCAGATAAAGTTTAGGAAGAAAGGTGTGTAAGGTATGTGTGTGTATACACATGCATGAAATGTATTAGATGTATTAGATATGGATGAAATAAGATTTAATTTCTGAGTAGTCTTCACCTTTAAAAAAAAAAATATTACTTTTCAGGCTTACAGCAGTGTCAGCAAATATCCTCTTAATTTGCATGATCATCGTGATTTAGCATCTATAATGAATACTATTGTATTTCACACAAAGATGGTTGATTTCCTTGATGAAATATTAGTGGAAACATCAGACCTGTCAATTTTCTGGTAAGTGTTTTCTTGTATAAAAATATCTTAACAGTAAACAGTATGGATGGTTATGAGTCTATGGAGTTAAAGATAGTGATGTCACTTGACATTGCAATCATTCATTTTGCTAGTTTGTTGAAAGTATTTATTTCATTTTTTGTACTGAATGATTACATATTTTCTGTTACAAATTATGATTTTTTTCCCCATGTTTTTTTTAGTTCAGCTAATTTTTGATAATAGAGTGTTAAATATCAATATACATTCTGATATTCATCCTACACTCTTTGTCTGTTTACCTTTTTTAATGTTAAAAAAAGTAATTTTAATTACTTTTTTTAAATTCATAATGTCATAACATGACAGCACCCAGTCTTCTTTGGTATGTCTAATGTTGTTCCTTATAGGATGAGTGTACTTTCATATTGTGGGATACTAGGGTAGTTTGATATGATGTCAGCTGCTCTGTATACAAGTACCCTTTATTTTTTGCTTGCTCATGCTTTGGTAAAATAAGGATGCAAACAAGAATATAATTTCTTGCCAAGTATAATTTGCTTCCTTTCCCTCCATCCCCCTAATAAAAGAAAAAAATTGTAAGTGATGCATAGTTTTCCTCTCCATTAATGGGTTAGTGGTATTGTGCACAACCAATCATAATACTGATTGTGTTCCTAAAAACTGTCTTTCCTAATCTTCTCTTTTCCTTGTAATTATTATGGGGATATTTATAACAAAGGTATATATACCTCATCAGTCTTTGTAAGGCAAAGATAGGACCAACTTCAGCCCTCCTAAGGAAACAGTATGGTGGGCAACATCATTGTGTGATAAAGATGGGACCACAGTGGCACATAAAGTTGGCACGGCTTGTTTCTCTAAAAAGATATGTTCTAATTTGGTTTTTAATTAGTGATATTGTGTAATTTTTGTTAGTTTATAGTTTTAACTTGCCGTATAATTATTTGTAGACTTTGTTTTATAGGCTTATAAATCTTTTTTTTTTTGTATGCAGTTATAGTATAGCTGATGCTGCCACAGCAAATCAAGACAGT
This sequence comes from Typopeltis vanoorti, assembly GCF_054136105.1. Taxonomy (NCBI): domain Eukaryota; kingdom Metazoa; phylum Arthropoda; class Arachnida; order Uropygi; family Thelyphonidae; genus Typopeltis; species Typopeltis vanoorti. The sequence continues at coordinate 76,551,741 of NC_143568.1, forward strand.
GGTGGTGGGCAATATATTTGTTCAGGTACTTCAGTATGACACTTTGTGAGATGCAGTGTATGCACAATGTATTTGCTAAATGAATTGTATGTGTGTGATAAACAAAAATGGTGAAAAAGTGTTGTTAAAGTGTTAGAAGTCATGTAAGAAGGGAGATAGCGGTGTGGTGATTTCACTTATGAGTGCAATCTTAATCTTTCATAGGGTCAAAGAGAAGCTAGAGAATTTTGAAAAGCAAGTATGTGCCATGGAAGAAAAGAGTAAGAAAGTTTTGAGAGGTGGGAGAAAAAGGAAGGAGGGAAGTAATGAGGGAAAAAGCTTGAGTAAGGAGACAATATTTCTGGGAATTCCTTTATTATGGATTCTTGATGAGCATTTAACAAAATTATTTCACTGCTTGCACACACAGCATCCAATGGCAATCCATTCCAATCATGCATCACCCTATGAGAGAAAAATCTAGCCCTCACTCCCATTCTTAGCAGCATTCATTCTCAGTTTCCAAGAATGCGCTCTCTTGTCCTTTGCCCACTCTCCATAAAATGAAAAATTCCATCAACTGAAATCCTGTAGAACCCTTTCCAAAGTTTGTAAGTCTCAATCACATCAGCCTTCTTTCTCCTATTTGCTAGTATCTGCAGTCTACAATTTCTCAATCTGTCTTCATAATCAGTATTCCACAATCCTGATATCATTTTTAATACTCTTCTTTGCACTCTCTCCACTGTATCAGAATCACAATGGAAACCAGGAGACCAGACCTGTGCACAATAGTCCAAGTGAGGTCTTATCAATGCCTTGTAAAGAGGCAAAATGACATCCTTATCTTTACATGTTAAAGTTCATTTCAGTATTGCAATGAACTTTAACTTATCTGCTTATCTGCCAGTGCAATTATATCTGCCTTTTTCCTAAAGGTTGATTTGATAAAGTTTAATTCTGTTTTGAAAACCTTCTCATTGAAGCAAATTGTTATAGATCTTTTTCATTAGGATGTTGATTATCCCTAGTTTTTTCTCTGTTTGAGGTGGTACACAACTCCAGTCAGTCAGTCAAGCTTCGATTTATTTTGGTCGGTATGTGGGTTTGATAAATGCTGAATGATAGACACCCTTCTCCCATGTGCAACTGCTGTCACTATATTATAGAATATGAGTGCATTGCAAAAAGCATCCTGTTAATAAAGCCATGCTGTTCTCTATGGAGGATCAAAGTGCTGTCTACTTCTGGATGTAGACTCTGACCATACCTTAATAACCAACCCAGAGATACTTTATTAATTGCATCAATCCTAGCTTCACCTTTATATAATGGAATTGTCTTGCCTTCCATCCATTCCTTTAGTTAATTTTGTTTTTATTGAAATTTTGTATTTATTTTTCAGGAGTAGAAACATTTAACTTGGATTCATCATTAAATAGAGCATTGTCATAACCTTATTGATACTGGAAAGTTTTTTTTATTTCTTTATTAAATTTTGTATTTATTTTTTTTATCTTTATTTATTTATTTATTTATTGTTATTTATTTTTTCTTTTTTTTTCAGGAGTAGAAATTTTATGATTTCTACTCCTGATTAAGAAAGAGAGAGAGAGAGAGAGATGTATTCTCTTCATTCTAAGAAGTTATACTGCAAAAATTCCCTAGCACTATTGTTCTAATAGCAGTGTTATTGTTGTATGCATTACAATACTTAACTCCATTTTCTTTATTCCCTAAAGTTTCTATAGTAAGATATTTGAAGACCAGTTTCATATGTGCTTAGAATTTCCAGCACAGACAAGGTACATTGTTGCATTTCCTCTCATGTGCAGTCACTTTATGAATTGCACACATGAGCTGTGCCCTGAAGAGGTAAGTGTTTGTTAAACATTATCTAACAGTAATGTATAGCAAAATAAATAATATGTAACTTAATAAGAATAGGGGATATTATAAGCCGATCCTTATTTCATAGCTGAACGTAGAGAAACTTAGAAAGTTTCGAAAGGTTATGGGAATACAATGCTTGGCATTGGAGTTGACTTAGTACTACTTAAAAGACATGAATTCTGCCCAAGAGCCTATATATGTGCCTTTTATTAGTGATTTAAGTTTCACTGCCCTCATACCTGTTTCAAGCTATGGGTTCTCATCAGAGACTAGGTAGAAATCTTAAGAGGGCAAAACCCTCTGTTTGGTACTGTAGCAAGTGTATGACAGAGTAAACTGCTTCATTTCACTTATGTAAATTAATAGAATTAATGAACATGAAACTATTTTTTTAAAACTACTTTTCTCTTCTGGTTCCTACTTATCTTTATTCCTTTAAGTAGTCCTGTATTGTTTTGTTTTTTATTATTTTTTTTAGTTTATTTTTCTAGGCTGTCTTACTGACTTATTAATTTTGCAAGACTTATGTCTCAGTTCTAGTTTGGAAATGTCAGAAAGCAACAGACTTATCTAGCACCAGTCTTATTTTACAAATTATTAGAGAATAGAAGAGAAACATACTCTGGTTATCCAGGAAGTCTATTTTCATTGCAATTAAAAGGATTCAGAAGTTATTAGAAAAAGAAACACTTATAGAGAGTATCTATAAGTGCTGTTAATACTCCATTCAACCTCTAACATGTCTTCCTAGTACTTTTGCCTTAATACATGAATACTAATTATTCATGGCGAACAGATTGCATGCAAGGCAAGACAATACACTAAGTCAAAACTATGTTTATTTAGGCAATTAAATCAGCTATCCTTTCTAAAAAGATGCCGGAATACAAAAATAATACCTAATTGCATCAAAGTAAAAATCAAGTTCCATTCAGAAAAGGCTCTGTATATAAAAATATGCTAGTCTTGTACTACTGCAAGAACAGATTGCACACCAGCCTTCTTGCTTCATGTTGGAGGCTTAATGGATTTTTTACAACACTCATGAAGGATTAAAACAGAATTTAATACTTCCTATATTTCGTCCACCTAGTTAGGACTTTAGTGTCACCCACGTGGTTGGGCTTAGTATTGTTTGTTATTTGTGTTTATGTTACATTAGTTTTTTGTAATCCCTGAAGATGTCTCAGTGACTGAGATGAAATATAGGAAGTATTAAATTCTGTTTTAATCCTTTGAGTGTTGTAAAAATCCATTAAGCCTCCAACATGATGTCCTCACAGCACTTCAGCCTCTACACAGAGCCTTCTTGCTACCAATACTGCCATCATCTCGTTAGAATCAGAGCTCTCAGACATTTCAGAAGCATCTTTCCAAAAAGAATTCCTAAAGGACAAAAATAAGCATGTCAAAAAGTATAACAAACTAGCCAAAATAGCCAACAACACTGTGTAATTCTAAATCCCCCCCCCCCCCCCCAAGGATCATTGAAGATGCTGTCAGTACCCTAAACCTCAAATACAATTTTGCTGTAGCACTTGAAGGAAGTGCCAGTGTTAGACTTAATGTACAATGTAGAACATGGAATCTGTAACTTAGCTCCCAAAATAGCCAGCAACATCAGACTTAATGCCGTCAGTATTCTTTCCAAGTCTTCTCCTCCAAAAAAAAGTGATCTATCTTCTGCTGCTCTCAGAAAGCTATGAAAAAAATATAAAAGTATTGTTATAGCAGATAAGGGTAAAGTTGTCCTTAATACCACTTAATACAATTATAAGATGCATATTATTCTCTGAGGCTGCACTACCTACATCCCACTAAATTATGATCCCACCAAAACATAAGTAAAAAAAAAAATTAAAAACATACTTCAAGTATCTTCATGGCCTCCCGACTGACATCACATACACGTGCACGTGTGCAAAAAACTCAAACCCTTCAGTTCTTGTCCCCCCCCCTCAAATATACAGTTTGCCAAAAATTCATAAACCTAATTCCTCTCTAAGACCAGTAGTAGATGCTACTGTTACAGATTATCAAAACAGTTAACTCCCTTACCCCCCCCCCCCCCACTGACTATACTGCATGCTATATATATATATATACAAAATAAAAAAAACTTGCCCCATTTTAAAACCTCTGTTGAAAATCTAACTTAATATAGATATATTGGTAAGCTTTGACGTAACCTCTCTTTTTACCAATATTCCATTGAATGACACCTTAACACTCTTAACAAAAGTTTTCCCCTTTTTATATCTTAGATCTCTTTTCTTTGCCATTAATTTTGGATATTTTTGTTGGAAGAACAAAATTTACAAACAGGGGGAGCTACAGTGGGTTCCCTCCTCTCACCCCCCCACTTGCCAATTTTTATATGAAAAATTTTGAAGCACAAGCCATAGATTTACTCTCCCTCAAACCTTCTATCTGGCTAAGATATATAGATGATGTGTTCCTTATTTGGCCCTATAGCTCAGACACAGACTCCTTCCTCTGTCACCTCAATAGCCTACATCCAAGAATCTGGTTTACGATGCAAAAGGAAACTAACAATAGTTTACCCTTTCTAGACACCTTAGTGACATGCCTTCCAAATGGTAACTTCTTGTTCTCTTTATACAGAAAACCCACCACACACACACACACACACACAGGCAGATACATCCACAACCCCCCCCCCTCTCCAGTAATATGGCATCATTAAAACTCTGATAGCGCCTACAATCTTTGTTCTAGTGGAATCTCTGTTTCAACAGAACTCAACCATATACACAACGCACTTTCCTATCCAATGGCTACATTGCTTACATAATAAAAAAAAAATAATCAATCCTCAGCCTTCTCTTCAGAAGTATTTCAGGAATGCCATCACTATCTCCTATGTCCAGGTTACATCTGAAAAAATAGCCAGATCCTTAAAAAAATATCTCTGCACATCTTTTAAGTGCCAGAAACTTGCTACCCTTGTCCATTCCACTGAAGATCTACCTTTCTCTCTCTCTTAGTACCTAGGGTATGTAAATTGCACATTCCTGCAAGTTGGCACACTTTGGACAGATCAGCCACCATCCATATAGATGAACACAAAACATACATCTGCAATCACAACTATGATCTAGATTGCAAGATATGTTGATGTATGTCAGTCTGGTCCTACACCACATACTGGATACCACTCACAAGATCTTCTGGGGAAAAAAAAACAAACTCCATCACAGTAAATTTTAAAAGGACTGTTTTTTTGGAATCTGCAGCTACACTCAGGAATCAATCAAATTTAAATAAATACTGATGCAAAAAACTTTCCAAAATATGGAAAATATTAATTCTTAGAAACTTCATTAACAGCCTCCTACAAGCATCCATAGATGGCACTCCACCTAGATAGGACTTTAGAGTCAGATCCACTTGTTTCATTTATTATTGCATTGCCTTTTGTGTGTGTGTGTGTGTGTGTGTGTGTGTTACAAGCATTCATTTGTACTCCCTTAAGCTGTCTCAGTGACTGTGATAAAATATTGGAAGAATTAAGATAGTTTTTAATCCTATCTTAGTGTTGTTAATACTCTCTTAAACCTCCAACATGATGTCCTCCTAGCAATTAAGTCTTAACACACAAAAAGTATAAATAAACCAATATAGTATAGGTCTGCCTTCAGGAAACATATCTAAAGCTGAGAAATTATCTGACATTACAAAATACTACCATCATTCTTAAGAATGGGATACAATGGGAAAATCTTAACAACACCCAACAGACTGCCATAAAACCCTTTGGTTTGCAGATAAAAGCTCTCCTACAAGCTCTAGAGATTGCAGTAGACAACGTAGCTCAGATGCCACCAAACACACTTCCACCACGTTAATCATACATGCATTTAGCTTTTCTTTCAGCAGGCTATTGCAATTTTCCACTCTTCTTGTTCATCCCTAACAGCAGCTCTTAGAAACTTATAGTACAGAGTAATCTGATTTTGTGCCTGTCCACCCAGGTGGGCTTAAAATCAGTGGACCTAGTGGGATCTTTCCAGACAACTGCACAAATCCCACTAGAGTGTAGCACCTTTACAGCTGAGCTGTATACCAGAGCTTGCACTGAAATACGTCAGACTGAATCGCTACCAAAGGTGAATAATATATTTAGATTCACAAAGTTTCCTTCAGGCAATAAGAAGTCTAGAGCTGAAGAAACATTCAGTGCTTTCTTGAATCCATTGCCCCCCCCCCCCCCCCCCTTTAAGTTATGAAGACTACACTTTGACGGATGCTTCTCTTGGATTCCAAACCATGTTTGGATTAAGGGAAACAAGATGACGTTGCGGATACTGCAGCTAGGTCATCTTGTTCTCAAACATCCACCATCTGCCTATACCATACACAGCTTATTGGCAGATAATCAGGCAAAAATTACTATCCCGGTGACAGTTATCTTGAGACCAAGAGACTAATAATAAGCTCTACCAAATTAAGCCTAAAATTATGGCAGTCTAGCCTGTGCAAGACTAGAAGTGCATAATCATCTTATGTGATTATGCACTAGGAGTGCATAATCACTAGGTGATGATATATGTATGTGTGAGTTTTGTGATGTTGGACTATTTATCACTTATATTTTAATTGGCTGCCATCATTTTGCAAAGAGTGCAGTCATTATTTTATCCACTTTTATAATCTATCTGAGTCCTGTACACTCAGGCAGATCACTCATCAACTATCATCCAGGTTTGTAAATTTTTACAGAGTAATAATCTTTATGATCTCATATAAGTTATAAACTTATTGTAAATATGTTTTTAAAAACCCCTTAATGTATGTTTTATGAATTTTAAAACGTTTTATGAATTTTTTGCTAAGACTTTTGACAGAATACAGCATGGAAGACTGTTGCATAAATTGGAGAATATGGATGGCTGAGTGACAGATATCAAAAAGTGGTATATGGGGGGATGAGTCTGCAAAATTTAAGGTAACTAGTGATGTACCACAATGATTATTCCTTAGTTCACTGTTATTCAATCTGTACATTAATGATATTGGGAAGGATTTGACAGTCAACATACCACTATTTGCTGACGATGCAAAGATAGGTAAGCTAATTAGGAATGCTGCTGATATGCATTACTTGCAAAGTGATTTGAATAGGATGGAATTGTGGGCATGGGAAAATGGGTGTCAGTTCAATGTGAATAAATGTAAAGTCATTCACTTCAGCATGATTAGATATCCAATGTCGTATTATGTTGGTAGGATTAGGCTAGAAGAAAATGATGAGGCTAGGGATCTTGGAGTGTTAATAGGTAGGAAATTGAAGTTTAGGGACCATGTGGCAAAGATTGCAAATACAACTCGAAAGATAATTGAAATTCTGAAATGAACGTTCACATGTAAAGATAATGATGTTATTTTGCCTCTTTACAAGGCCTTGGATAAGATCTCACTTGGACTATTGTATGCAAGTCTGGTCTCCTGGTTTCCATTGTGATGGCAAGAGTGCCCCTGAATTTTAACTTGCTATCTATTAACACTGATTCTCCATTCTGATATTTGTCCACATCAGTCTACTTGATATTCCCAACCATTCAAAAAAATTACCCTTGTGTTTAATGTGTAATACACATTAAACGTTGATTAATTACACCCATTGATTGGAAAAGGCCTGGGTTCGATTCTCGTCGTGATTAGGGAATTCTTATATGTGTTTTTCAATTGAAGGTGAGTTAGCTGATTTCATATGCAGGTAGCAGGATTTTTTCTCCTAGAAATTGGGTTTTTCATGCTGCGTACAGACAAATTGGCCTTCAGATTTACAGACAAAAAAAATATTGTTGATGGTGATGATGGGCAGTAGACGGCATGGATGGTATAGTAGTGTCATAGTAGGAGAATTAAGTAGTAGTGGAGAGGGTGAGATGTATTTAGTGAAGCAGAGTAGAGACTCCCTGGAGGTGTCATGTAATAATAATATTAAAATACACTAACTAACTTTCCTTTCCCTAATTGTTGTTTGAATCTAAAATTTGTACTTGTTGCTTAGAAGAATCTCACAATTTTTTTTTTTTTGTTTTGTTTTGTTTCAGTAAGAACTATTTTGTCAATGTGGTACTTATCTAATTTTTCTGTGAGTTCCCTTTCTCATTGATGCTTCTTACGTTGATGGTGCTTATCTTGAGCTCTACTGATGTTGAGTTGGGGGCATGCAAGTGTTTCAGTCACTAGGGCAAACACAGAAAAGTCTGTGTTTGCCCTAGTTCTCTGATGAAAACATCAGGGGACTTTGTTTACCCGGGTAACACTCCAGTCAGGATGAAATTATATCATTTTATCTTCATTTTACGTAGGCTGTTCAATAAGTTATAAGACTATATTTATACAGAAAACAGATTACCTTTAATCGTCATCATTTACATGGCTTTTTCAAAGTAACTACCATGAGACGCGATGCATTTGTCCCAACCTTGCATCCACTTCTTAAACACATGTGAAAGTCCTTTTTTTGAGAGTTCTTTCAAAACTGTCTCCGCAACTTTTACATGTGCTTTGTTGCTTTCGAAATGGCAGCCTCTTAGTGGTTTCTTGAGCTGAGGAAACACCCAGAAATTGCATGGTGCGAGATCAGGACTGTATGGAGGGTGTGGTAGGATATCTATGTTATTCTTCTGCAAAACGTCCACTACACAACCAGCAATATGTGGCCTTGCATTATCGTGGTGCAATAAGAAGCCATTCTTCATCAATGGACGCTTCCTTTTGACGTGCTGTACCATTGTCCGTAAAACATCCGCATAGTATGAGCCATTTACAATATTCCCGGGTTCTACAGCGTGTTGGTAAACAATGCCTTCGTAGTCAAAAACCATTATGGTCATAACTTTACCAGCTGATTTCACAGTTTTTGCTTTCTTGGGGGTAGACAAAGATGGATGCTTCCATTCACTGCTTTATTGTTTCATTTTAGGGTCATTGTGATACAACCAAGCTTCATCTGCTGTAATGATGCGTTTTAAGAAGTTGTCGCCTTCTTGTTCCAGTCTTTCTTTCCATTCTGTGCACACATCCACTTGATGCTGCATTTGCTCCGGTATAAATAGTTTGGGAATCCATTGGGCAAAACACGTTTCAATCCCAAATGTTCAGCCATGATTGAGTGAACACTTCCCACAGAAATATTCAGAACAACATGCAGCAGGCATACTGTAATTCTGCAATCCTCTTTGATGATAATCGCTGCTTTGTTGATCATTGTCTCTGTGATGGACGTTGAAGGTCTTTCCTCACGTTCAAGATCTTCCACATTTTGCCTTCCTTCCTTAAAAGTTTTATGCCAGCGAAAAACACTTGCCCTCGACATTGCTTCATCGTGGAAAGCTTCGCGTATCATGTTAAAAGTGTCCGATGCCGATTTTTGCAAATGCACACAAAATTTAATCGCATAATGCTGTTCCAAGGACGCTTCCATTTCGAATCATTCCTTCCCTTCAAATCATCCAGCTTACCAGAAAACACTCTTAGTTGTTTTGCTTTATATGTTAAACAGCCATTACAGTTTAGTCATTCTCAGTGATTGAGATGCTATTGAAATGATTCGTAGTGTGGTAGATCCTTCTCCACCCTCTTTATACAGGGCTATGTTCTGATAAATGCCATTTGCCCAAACATGGTACTTATATGCTGCAAATTTTGCAACCACTGCTATTTGGGATTGAAAATCAAAAAAAAAATTGGTGTGATATTGTCTTCCTGTAAAAATGTTACCTTTTCTTGCCACTTCCTTTTTCTATTTCCTACCATTTCCTTTGATTATGTATTGTCTTACCATTCCTGTGTTTGTTCTGTCATCTATATTCGATTTCCTGCTATTTCCTTTGTCTACTGATTGTGATGGCATTTGATAGGAATTTCAATTTGCTATCACAGTTTTGTGTTTTTGTTTGCTGTGCACATTTACTGTACAAATAACTTGATCTCCTTCAGATTTTTGGCTGATCACATCTATGTTTCACTGCTAGACCTTTCTTACTACCTTTCTGATATCTTTTAGTCCCTTGGAGCATCCTGCATTTTAATCTGCATTTCTTGGCTAAGAGGCCGTCCTCACATTTCCACTCACCACAGAAATATACTAGTATGTTTCATTCTAAAACATACAATACTTGCAAAAGTAGTGTAAATATGTTTTTTTTTTTAAAAAAAAATACGCTTGTGTTATATTTTAACCTTTTATTATTATTATTATTTTTTTATTAAAAAATACAGCTGTTAAGGATTTTGATGTTGGGATAATAGTAATAGGAACAAATGAAGGTCTATCAGGGAGAAATGTATCCTGAATAAAACAAACATATACATCGAAAGAAGAGAAATAATTGGGAATTGGAATTTAAACCCATAGCGTGATACTCCAGAGTGTTTGTTATTATGCCTGTGAATACTGATTTCTACTTCATCTGAAAGAACAGAAAAAAGATTTAATGGTCTTCCTTTTGGAAAAAGCTACCTTTTGGTATAGCAAACATTGCACTTCCGGACATCTATAGATTCCATATAACCAAGATAGTTTAGTTGTGCATAGACCCTAATGTCATTTTTTATCCAAGTGACATTATATTGACCTTTACAATGTTCTCTGTTTATGTTGTAATGCTATAAGTGCTGATAATTCATAATCATTTATTTCTATGGTCGTTTTCTCAGACTTATTATTTCAAATATTTTATGATTCAAATTATCCGAACTCAGTTCAAATAACTTATATTATATTTTTCCAGCGTATTCATATAGGAGACCGTAGTTTAACAATGGTAAATGCCTTTTTAGATGAAATGTCTAAAGAAGCAAAAAACATCATTACTACTATATGCGATGAACAGTGTATGCTTAGTGATAAAGTAAGTATTAACATTTAAAATGAATAAATAAATTATATATATATATACTTGAATTTTGTTAGCATTAAACTAATATTAATATTTATTTGTTCATTAAATATTGATACATTAGTTTCCCATTATTATAATTACTAGTTATAATTGATTATTACAATCACATGTAAAATTCAAAAACAGATTGTGATATAAAAAAAAGTTTCCTCTACCTAGATTGTGATAAAAAAAAAGTTTCCTCTACCTAATGTAATTATGCTGCTATTTATTTTTATCAAGCATTTCATACATGCTCTACCAAATCAATATCATGAACTTGGGAATTGTCTAAATTGTAATGAATGCCATTATAACAACATTATAGTTATCATTTATGACACAAATATCATAGATAGTGACTGTTCGTTGTTCATGCAGTGGTCGAAGATCATTGTATAACCCCTATCTGCTCAGGAAATTTTTAAAAAATCTGCATTGTTATGGCTTTAGAAATAGAACAAGAGAAATATGGCTATAGATTATTTTAGTTTTATGCATTTTAAGAACCAAATTACATATGATTTTAAGTATATCCAACTTGAGCATGTATTTTAAAATTAAAAAAGTAATATTTTTAAAAAAGTAAGAGATTGATGAGGCCAGGGACTTGGGAGTGTTGGTGTATAGGGAGATGAAGTTTAGGGGGCACATTGAGAAAGTAGCTAAATCAGCTCATCAACTCACTTGGTTGTTGAAAAATACCTTGACGAGCAGAGAAAAACAAGTTATTGTACCTCTGTACCGAGCCCTGATAAGACCTCATCTCGACTACTGTGCCCAGATTTGGTCACCTCGGTTCCTTCTTGATGGGGAGGAGGTTGAGAGGATCCAGAGGCAAGTGACTAAGATGATAGCAGTTCTATGGAATGAACCATATGAGAACAGGTTGAAGATTTGTGGGTTGCAGAAACTAGTTGATAGGCGGAAAAGGGGAGACATGATTGAGACATTCAAATTGCTAAAAGGATTCTATAGGATTAATTCAGATGATATTTTTGAGATCAGGACTGATGGTGGGAGAACTAGGGGACACCCATGGAAGCTGGGCAAGAGCGTGGTTAGCAGGGGTGTTAGAGCTCGGTTCTTTACTTTTAGAGTGGTAAATGAGTGGAATAAGCTGCCAGAGTCTGTTGTGGGTGCTATGACAGTGAGAGAGTTCAAGGCAAGGTATGATAGATACTGTGAGAATGTTGAACAGCTGCGTGAACATGATGTTTAGGGCCTCCCTCGATGAGTCTAAGGACTCCTGGAGTAGCCCGTGGTAATAATAATAATAATAATAATATGCAAATTTGTCATATAATTATCACATAAATAAACTAAAACTTCTGCATGTAACTGAAATATTGATTTTTCATAAAAATGATTTATTGTTGATATTCATAACTTCCTTTGCCACTTGGAATACCCAGCAAGAATATTTGGGATTGAAATATAAATATCACATATGTCTAAACAAACAAAACTTGTTTGTATATACAGAAATTTGTAATTTCAGTATATACAATGACATTTTTACTAGCTCGCTTTCTTTCCACTCCAAATCCCCCTTTTCCAATAAACAAAAAAAAAATACTTATCTTTTGTACAAATGCCAAATGAGCCTCAAGTCTCACCTTAAAAGGTTTCCACATTTGGTTTTCTGTTTGAAACCCATAGGAGGAAAAAAAAAATTCTCCTCAGTAGTGAGCACCTGAACTGAAGCCTTGTTACTAATTCTATGTTTCAGCCTTTTTCTGTGGGACACTCTTCAACTGCGCATTCATTCATAATATAACTAATAAAGCAAAAGTAGCAGCAAGTAAGTAGCACATGCAGTAGTCCTTTTCTGTAAACTCAGAAAACAAATTTTTCTTCAAACAAATAATAATATTTGTTTTCTTTCAGAAAACAAATATTATTATAAAACTTGGGTGATATCTAACTGACATTGTTTTTTGTAGCATGAAGCAAGTTTAGTAACTTGTCAGAATACTTAAACCTTTGTTGAGTTATATTTAATTAGTCATCCCGATGAGACAAGTAGATAGTATCTGCTTTTCAGTCTCCAGTTTGTAAATTTCAGGCCTGCTGTGATATACGCCATGTTGACAAAAGTATTTGGACACCTTATGTGCCATGCAAATTTTGGATCCTACCATATGCAAATATTCAGGGAGGTCTGCATGAGTCTGGTAATAACAGGTGGGATGTACTGCATGCTTTGCACTGTACTCGATGTCAAGTGCCACTTTCAGCTGAACCGACAGACTTCCAACATGGGATGGTAGTTGGGTGTCACATCAGTGGTCTTTCTGTCTGCGATATTACTACCTGTCTCAGTAGACTGAAATCCACCATTGCCTATATCATTCATAAATGGAAAGTTGATGATGCTACCACAGCAGGAAAACACCCTGGGAGGCCATCGACACTCACTGACTGAGATTAACAAGCTCTGTCTCGGAATGTTCAAGCACCCTGCATGTCATCAGTGGCAGATTTGCAGTCAACCTGGAAAATGCTGCAAGGATATCTGTCAGCACTAGAGCTGTCCACAGAGGGTTGCATGTGCCTTCAGTTATCATGGCAGAGCTGCGAACGAACAGGCCACCTGTCACGCTCCTCAATGTCAGATGATGTTTGGACTGGTGGCTTTCACGTTCCTGGACCATAGTTGATTGGCAAAGAGTTCTATGGAGAGACGAATCATGCTTCTAAATTTTTACTCTTATGGGAGTGTTTGGATATTGAGATTACCTGGGGAACAGTCCTTCAAGACTGCATCATTCCAACTGTCAAGTTTGGTGGATATGCCCAAAACCATGATTTCTGATGGTTACCTGGACAACTTCATGTGGAAGTGGAATTACTTCAGCAGTGATCCTTGCATGTTTCAGCAGGACTGTGCTCCATGCACACTGCAATATGTGTCCAAAACTGGTTTCCACAAAACAATGTTGAAGTGTTGGACTGGCCAGCTCAGAGTCCAGACCTCAAACCTATTGAACACCTTTGAGACAAATTAGAATGCCAAATTCATTCCAGACCACAGCAGCCACCACCATCATCAGCAATGGGAATAGCTTTGTGCAAGGAATGGAAGAATATTCCTGTTGCAACATATCAGAAATTGGTTGAAAGCATTCCATGAAGGGTAGTTGCTGTCATTCAGGCCAAAGTGGTCCTGCTCAGTACTAGAAATGTAATTAAAACATTTTTTTACTACAACTAAGTGGCCAAAATACTTCTGTGTATATTGCTGTGATTGATATACACTCATGAGCAGTTGAATTAGAGATATCTGCCGTGTTGGCAAAATGGTGCTATGGCCGCCCTGGTGAATGGAATAGTGGCGCATGATGGGGATGTCGTCAGAACTTGTACTGACCATCTGAGTAATAGTTGAGCACAGAATAGGGAAGACTTGAGATCTCAGCGAATTTGATCACAGCCAGATAGTCGGAGCCAGACGTATGTGGCACTCCATCTCTGAAGTCGTGCAGGCACTGGACTTTTCACAGGCTACTGTGTCAAGAGTGCACCGTGAGTACATGGAATTGGGTAAAACCACAGCTGCCAGGGAAAACTTCCGTGGTGTACAACGTGCCGATGATGGGATGGTGTTGGCTAGCTCGGATGGAACAGCGGATAGATGGGCCACAGTGCTGCAGATCACTTGCCAATTCAATGCTGGACAACAATGATGTGTGAGCAACCACACCATCCAGAACCATATCCTCGCTATGGGGTACAGAAGCCACCGCCCGACTAGGGACCTCTGCTCACTGCCCGTCACAAGGCGCAATGATTAGTATGGGTGCAGGAACACTGCCATTGGACCCTCGACGTATAGAAAAAGGTTGTCTGGACTGACGAGTTGAGGTACATGTTGGTACACACTGATGGCAGGGTACGAGTGCATCGCCAAGCACATGAAGCGATGGATCCCTCATGCCAGCAGGGTACAGTTCAGACCGGTGATGGTGGTGGTGGTAGTATCCTCATATAGGGACTGTTTACGTGGGATGAAATGGATCCCCTGGTACATCTACCATCGTCCCTCACCGGCGAACGATACAGGGACCTGCTGTCGGATCATGTGCACCCATTTCTGCGCCTACAGCAAGACAGTGCACTGGCCCACCGCTCCTGAATTGTGGCCGAGTGGGTGGATGAACATTCCTTGGACATGAGGATGTTTGGCTGGCCTCCGAGGTTCCCTAACCTCAATCCTATTGAACACAATCTGGGGTGTTGTCGAGAGAGAGAGAGATACGCACCCTGGATCCTGCTCCGACCAATCTCCATGCATTGTTGGAGGCTGTGCAGCAGTCATGGATCAGTTTGGCTCCCCAATGCTTCCAGCGCCTTGTGGAGTCCGTGCCATGCTGCATCGCTGTTGTCATCAAGGCAAAAGGGGGTGCTACCCACTACTAGGCAGGTATCTCTAATTCAACTGCTCATGAGTGTATATTTTATATACATTAATGAAATAAAATGTGTAAACATTTTTAATTGAAGGTTTGTGAATGGAATATGGAATGTTTTTAAGTGGTAGATTATTGTCTAGTGAGAGACCACTGCTATGCTTATCCGAAGCTTGAAGGATTGGAAAAGTAACCATGAATAAAATTAACTATCTATAGAAGTGGGTTTCCAGATTATCTAGCTCCAAGCTCGCCCATAGTACTAGTGTAAATGTTTTATCTCTTGTAATTTATGTAATAATTGTGAATTTTTACTTGTAATCTTAATATTTTTGTTAGACTACATATGTGTATTTGTACCCTGAACATTGCATCATAATGATCAGGATACAAATAGTTTGTTAGCTGCATTGAGAATATATCTTGGTGCAAAATATCTGTTGTCCCTGATGTATGACTGCCTTGACTTGCCTCAATCAAGCTTCCCCCCCCCCCCCCATACATTATGATTATTGACTTACTTGACTGACAGAAATTTTTTTATCTTAAAAGAAACAGAAAATAAAATAAGATATTGGATTTTTATGAGAAAATTGTATTTCTATACACTTTCATGTCACAAAATGCTATGCAAATTAAATCTTTGGATGACTAAACAGGCAAATAGGCCATAAAATACATCCACTTGGCTTCTTATCCACCTGTTTGTGATAGGGTGGTTAATCCTATCTGCATTATCTGTTACTACATGTTTTCTTTTAGCCAGCTCATCTGTTTTGTGGGTTGAAAAACCCAAGTTTCTGGGAGGTAACCTGGAAACCTTTAGCTGAAAAGCCTTGATAAAGGTTCTTTGCATCCTAGATAGGATTTGAACCCAGGTCTCTCCAACTAAAGGGCATCATTAATACAAACTGAGGCTCCCAGGGAGGTATCAGACAATAATAATAATAATAATAACAGCAAATCCTAATTTTGATGGATTGTTGGAGAAAGGGAATTATGTTTACAATTTGTAATAGCTGTTCAGAAAATTAGCAATGGAAAGTATAAGCAGTAGGCGTTTTGAGTTATTTTGAGCTATACAATAGAAAATTAAGAACATGAAAAAAAAACATTCAAACATAGAAACATAACAGTATTCATAAGAAACAAATTATTCTTAATCAACTGACTCTTAGGTCACAAAAATTAATATTTTCACTGCAGTACTTTTTTTTTTGGTTTATCACTCTTTCAATTGCAGAAAATGCATATTGCAATGCAGCATGAAAATTATGGAAACAACTACCACGTTAGAATAAAACTTTAGTTTAATATAAACCAAAATAAACACAATATTTATTTGGTTTATATTAAACTAAAGTTTTACTCTAATGCGGTAGTTGCTTCCATAATTTTCGTGATGTATTTTGATCAACATGTAAGCATGAAGGAAATCATATTGCAATGATTATTCACTAACATTTTATTATTGGTACAAAACAAAGTTCATTTTAAACCGTTTGGAATCCTGGCTTTTTAATTTCTTATTTATTTAGGGATTTTAAAGATGAATTTTATTTTACTAATTTATCTGATGTGATATGAATGAGAGAATTAGAAACAAGGCTTTGTCACTGAGTGGAAGGCATGCCTCAGCTAATTTTATTCATGATGGATAGTGATAATTTATCTGTTTAGAGTAAATGCATTGCATGACTAAAAAACACCCTTAAGTAATAAACCTCATTACCTATCCACAGTTTTGCCAGTGATTGCAATGCTTCTACTCATATGACAAACTTTATAGTATTCAAACATTCCAAGCTTCAAGATCTATAACTAGTTCTCCAAACACTGATCTCCATACCATCTTTCAATGGGGCTGATTACCACCTACTCATCTTCAATGCTTTTAAAACATTAATTATTTTTTTTTAAAGATCTTAGTACTCCTTTTTTTTTTTAACACTTGGTTCAGCAATCAAGACTAGATCTTCTCTATTCTTGGACTGATACTTAACTCTAATCTTTCCTGGCATCAAACGCCACTTCTATAGCGTTCTCAGCCTACAAAAAAAAAGTCTTTTTTTTAAATCTTACTTTTCACCTGTGTAGTTGCTAATGATATACAAATCTACCCAACTTAAGAATATTGTTTTCACACTGGGGTATTGCACCAAATTGATAAAAATTTTGGATTTTGTCCAAATCAGGATAGTAGTTGACTGATTTTTCACTCTCTCTCTCCAGCTGCTCTCTCACAGTTTCTGGATTGTGGCTTTTCTATAGATATTTCCATGGACACATTTTGGAGATTTAATGGAGTATTTTAATGCTTCTAGTATTTCATCTGTTACTGAGACATCTGCAGAGAGTACAAGTAACACCTGTAACACACACTCAAAAAAAAAAAAAAAACACAATACTTAATGAAACACGTAGGTGACTCTAAAGTCCTATCTAGGTGGTGCACCATCTTTGGGCATTTGTAGGTGGTCTAGGGATGTAAACTGGGACCTCTGACAAGTATTGTTTCCCAAATTTTAAGAAGTGTTATGCATCCATATTTGTTTAAATTCGGTTGATTTCTGGGTGCGCTGCAGATTCCAAAAGCAGTCTTTCCTTTTTAAATTTACGATGATGGAGAATGATGGTTTTCTTCCAGAAGATCCTGTGAGTTGTATCCAATACATGGTCTGCAAGGCCAGATTGATCATAGTCATGATTGGAAATGTATGATTTGTGTTCATCTAAATGGATAGGCTGATCTACCTGTCTGTCCAAAGTAAGCCAATTTGCAGGAACATGGTACTTTATATACTTCAGACACTGAGAGAGGAGGAGGAAGCTGATCTTTGGTATAACAAATAAGGGTTGCAAGTTTCCAGTGGGACTTAAAAGCTGTGTAGAGGTTGTACTTTTTTTAAACATCTGGCTAATTTTTCTGATGTGTCATGAATATAGGAGATGATGATGGCATTTCTGAGACTGAGACAAAATATTGGAATCATTAAAATAATTTTTATGGCTATTTTGCCTATTTTCATTTAGGAGTACCCCTTTTATGAAGTCACTGGCTTTTTACTTGATTTTTAGGGCATTACTGATGTTTTAAAGATATAGATATATGAAGAATATAAGGAAGGAATAATTTTGGACATACCTTTGTAAAATGTTTGTGGTTGTCATCTTCTTGAGCAGCATCCATCTAGTGTATGGTGATATTACTGAAGTATGACTGAAAGAAGGAGGCGGATTAGAGAGATGTGGGAGGATTGCGGATTGTGGTATCATTACATAATTCACTCCACCCGTAAAACCCGTAGAACCCAGGTTTTACAGGTGGAGTGAATTATTTGTGAAGAAGGTGAAAGACAGAAATTCTTTTGGGGAAAGGAGAAGGACAGGCAAAGAAAAATATATAGGCAAAATAGCCATAAAAATTAATATTTATTTAGTGGAGTAACATGGAAAATTTTCGAGAAATAATATCTGCATTAAAGTTAGTTTTTGATCCGTTCCTAGTGCTGTCAGTACTCCATTAAACCTCCAACATGATGTCCTCCCAGCACTTAAGCCTTAACACACGGATTCCATGGACACTGTTCCTCAGAAATGACACCATCTCTGTTGAATAGTGTCCATGAAATATTTGGTTTTCCTATTTCTGCTGAGCCTACAATAACCTGGACGACAACTGCCCTACATCCATTTGCAGTTCAACTGCTAACCCACTAACTTCTAACTTCTGTAATTGCTGTAATAATTTGATTGGTATTATTATTATTGTTGTTGTATAGGCACCTCCATGAAGTCTTGAAGACTCATCACGGGAGACCAAACTATCCATACAGTCTATCATTCCTCTCCTTGAACCCATTAACAAACAAAGCACTGGTAACACATTTCACTCATTCAGAACTCTCTGAGTAAAAAATCTAGTCCTCACACCCCGCTAACTATAACATTATTGGTACAAAACAAAGTTCATTTCAAACTGATTAGTTTCCTTGCTTTATTTTATTATTTATATATATATATATATATATATTTAACACACACACACACACACACACACACACACACACACACACACACACACACACACACACACACACACACACACGAGACGTTGAAGAACCTATAGTGAATTAATGCAGTTGTGTATGGGGGGGGGATTAAGAAAGAAGGATATAACTAAAATAAAATAACTAGAATCTGTTTGCATTCAGCCGTTTTTGAAATGTTCTGCTGCTAGTCTGAAAAATGCAAAATATTTGCAGAAAATAGACTTGTGGCACGACATCAATTCCAAGATGCCTATCCTCCTATTACAGCATTACTCTTATGAACCTCCTCTCTCCTTTATGTCAGCTATCCTGGACAGCAGCTTGCAGATCATGTATGTGTTACATACTAAATAGCCTGTGTTGAGAAGGGAAGAAAATCCACTCTCTTCAGCTGCCCTGCAGTATAGGTTCTTCATGGTCACTTGGTTGTAGCTTTTTTAATATATTATTCTCCTGCACAAATGAGAAGTGGTAAAACCTATAGTATGTTAGTGTATTGTGTGTTGGTCTAGTTGACAAGCTTCAGTGTTGAATGTTATTTATGACTGTTTTTAACAGTATTACAACACCAAACAAAATTATGAATTATTAAAGGATGTTTATTAATTGGTTTATATTTCACTGGATTTCAAACCAGCAAACTATAAGCTTTACTATAACATGATGCTTTGCTCTGAGGATTCTAGTTTGAAATCCAGCAAAATATAATCTTTACTCTAACTTGTTTTGCTCTGAGGATGCTGGTTTAAAATCCAGCAAAATATAAGCCAGTTAAATAAACATCCCTTTATAATTTAGTATTTTGTTTGTGCATTGGTGAACACTGGGGAAAGACAGAACCTATTGACCTTTTTTCTTGAAAAGCTGGAATAAAAGAAGCAGGTGATAACACATACTTGAATTGTAAAAGGATATTGGGCAGCTGTTGCTGCTTGTGTTTTAACAGGCTCATTGGAAAGAAGTGGAATGAGAGATTTCAGTTCAGTGAAGTAGTGTCTATGGAAGTACTTAGAAGTTACATAGAGCTGAAACAGGCTGCATGCAAACTAGTCACTGAAGTGAGTCAGTAAGCATCGTAGACTTGTAGGGAGGTTTTCACAACCCCAAACATATGAACAGTATTCTAAGGGTGTGTGGATTTGGGATGATTTGTTTTGAGCTGGATGGGTGAAAAGTAGCATCTTGAACAGAAAAGAATGGCTAGTTATTTTTTGAAGCTAAGGAATATTGACATGACATGTTTATGCCAGGAAAGTCTAAAAATAGATGGCAGTCCAGAAAGGGAGCTAGAATCCTGTCTTGTGGTTTGTATATTATTGAAGATAAATTAAGGTGAATTGAGATCCTTTTTGCAAGGAGGAAGGCAAGACAACATTTTGATTGCATTTGAGGTAATAAAGGCATCTTTGCTCCATTGAAAAATAGTATAGAGATCAGTGTTTAAGGCACTGGCTGTATCATGGAACTTGATGTTTATATACTGCAGAGGTTGTTGAATAAGTAAGAAGAATGAAGTGTCAGAACCAAGGATGATGTTATTGGTTCATGAATGAAGCTAATTTATGTTCATAATAAGGAGAAAGAAGATAGATAATAGAACAGAGTCCTGAGGGACTCTTGCATTGTTGGAGAAGATTGAAGGGGAAAAAAAAAAAGTCATCACTCACGACACACACCCGAGAGGGAGAAAGCTAGCTACCGAGTTACTGAGGGTGGAAGGTATTGTGAAGGATGGCAATATACTGAGCAGTGCCTTAATGCCAAACTCAAATTCTTTAGAGTGGTAGAATCATTATTAGTTAGCATTATATATTAAATATTAAAGTATGTATTAAATACTTTAATATTTACATACATTAATACTGATGTATTAAATCTAATAAAATAAATATTTAAAAATTTTTCATAGATTCAAATATATAAAAATACTTCTGTGAGGTGAAGAATTTTATTCAGGGAATGGTTATTAATTCATATTGAGTATAAATATACTTAAGCTGAATAAACAAATAAGTATACCCACATAAATCATGAAGCACCCCATATTACTAGCTGCAGAGTGGTCCCTGGTGCGGTTAGCTGAGTGGCTATATGCCTCACAACCATATGCCTGGGAAAGGAGTGTCCTGGGTTTGATTCCTGTCGCTGATGTGAGGAGCTTAAGGATCTTTCTCAGCCATAGCCAAGTTAGCTGGTCTTGGGCCTAGACAGTAGGATTTTTCTCCCCAGTTTATTTGAGGTTTTTCATCCCGCAAGGCAGGCAAACCGGCCTTGAGAACTCAACACCACTATGGACATAGGATACACTGAGGCATAGGGCTGACCACCTTATCCTGTGAACGGTTTAGGTCTATTGATTAATAATCCCTCAACACCGCAAGGTAAAAAAAAAAAAAAAAAAATAGGGAAAAAGGAAGATGAGGTGAGTTGTCCCAGTATGTTATTTTTTTGTAAGCAGTTTACATAATTTCTGTTAATATTTATATCATGAACATTGGTGAAGTGGATGCAAAAATGATTTCTTTGGGTGGTTTTTATTTATTTATTATTTTATTTAATTTTTTATGATTTTGGTTGGAATTTTTTTATTTGTTTATTTTTAATGATATTTGTTGAGATTAGTTTTTGGTGGTGACTTTCTTTTTAAATTGCAGTGACGCTATGATCATTTATTGTCCTTTTTTTTTTTTCCCCCTTTGGTGAATAGTTGAATAGATTGCACTAGGATATGAAGTGAGAAGAAACTCTTAGACTTATTGTCTATGCAAAGAGTATGCAAGCTGGAGTCCAATGTGCAAGAAGTAAGAGAGAATTTGACTAAGCATGTGGGACAAATGTCCGCGCGGTTAGCCTAGTGGCTATGCGCTTCGCAACCATATTCCTGGGGAAGGAGTGTCCTAGGTTCGATTCCCGTCGGTGACGTGAGGAGCTGAAGGATCTTCCTCAGCCATAGCCAAGTTAGCCAGTCTTGGGCGTGGACAGCAGGGTTTTTTCCCCAGTTTATTCTGGGGTTTTTCATCCCGCAAGCAGCCAAACTGGCCTTGAGAACTCAACACTACAGGCCATAGGATACACCAGGGCATAAGGCTGACCACCTTATCCTGTAAAATTTTTCCCCCTTTGGTGAATAGTTGAATAGATTGCACTAGGATATGAAGTGAGAAGAAACTCTTAGACTTATTGTCTATGCAAAAGAGTATGCAAGCTGGAGTCCAATGTGCAAGAAGTAAGAGAGAATTTGACTAAGCATGTGGGACAAATGTCCGCGCGGTTAGCCTAGTGGCTATGCGCTTCGCAACCATATTCCTGGGGAAGGAGTGTCCTAGGTTCGATTCCCGTCGGTGACGTGAGGAGCTGAAGGATCTTCCTCAGCCATAGCCAAGTTAGCCAGTCTTGGGCGTGGACAGCAGGGTTTTTTCCCCAGTTTATTCTGGGGTTTTTCATCCCGCAAGCAGCCAAACTGGCCTTGAGAACTCAACACTACAGGCCATAGGATACACCAGGGCATAAGGCTGACCACCTTATCCTGTAAAATCGGAATGAGGTCCGATGATCAATGGACCCTCGACACCGCAAGGTAAAAGAGGGTATAAGGAAGATGATGATGATGTGGGACAAATTTACTTTCTGAAGTAGTGCCTTATAGTGTAGTTGAAAGAATAATTCAGCATTTGTCCTTCAATGGCAAAGATTTAAGCTTGAATTCTCTCTCTAGGATATAAGGAGCTTTTACACTACTTTTTTCTTTTAAAGGTGAGTTCGAAATCAGATACGGAGAGCTAGATTGACCTCTTGGAAATATGGATTTATCATCCTGTAAAAATGACAAACTGGATAGAGAAAACAATAATTAACAAACACAATATATATGTCGGTCTCATATCCTTAGTTGGAATCATACTGGTCTCATAATTTTAGATGGAATTATAGGCAAATGTTTGGCCATAAATCCAGCACTTTGCAAACACAAACTTCCTTTACATTGGCAGCTTCCCAATACTACCACCAAAGTTCCGGTTTGAAAAGTGTTCTGAATAAACACCTTCCATGTGTGGTCTTTAGAGCAGGATTCCCAAATTCTTGAACCTGTCCATAGTACTATATACACATAGAAAGGCTTAAGTTTTGGTGCTTATTCACAAAGTTCTTCACTGCATAAACATCGCAAGAAGAGACAGTAATTAATTAATTTATCGAACTTTTCCCACCCACAAAAAAGCTATTAGTAATCCTATAGTACATTTGTACCGTGGGTGGGCTAAAAATTTTTTTTTCTCATTTTTTATCAATTTTATATATTTTTTGTAATTTTTTTATTTTTGCATAGTTCAGAAACCCTGCTCAAGAGACCAAACAGGGAACTTTTTCAAGCCACTTCAGGCCTCCAGTAAGCACAGCAGTGGTTTTATACTGGGTGATGAACTTGCTAATATTTTGCTGGTTTTTTAACTGGCATTATTTGATTACCAGATTACAATGTAGCAGACACAATTAAATTGTAGCAGACACACACACACGCGATTAGAATGTTATGGATGCAATTCAAATTGTAACCGAAAAGGAACTAATGTCCTAATAAGGTGATTCTAAACATAGTATAACAGTAAAGGTAATTTGGAGAAGCTTATGATAAATGAACTGTATAACAACAAAGTTAATTCAGAGACGTTTCTGCTAATTGTGGTCTTGTGAATGACTGTCCTCCCAGATATCGGGCATATTCTTACTGCTTGTTGAGATTACGGAAGTACTTCATAATTGATGTGGATTACAAAAATAGTCCTTAAGAGCTGTAGTGATAGCTGTGTAGCATAGTTGTTTTCTTCCATTTAATCCTGTGTGAAGGAATATCCAGAGCATGGTCTGCGAGTCCCAACTTGCCATACGGATGATCACAGATGTGATTTCTTGCATTCTTGAAGATGGATGCTAATAAATCTACCAGTCTAATCAAAGTAGGTCAAGCATATAAAACTTACTATTTTATATGCTTTATATACTCCATAATGCAGGAGAATGAATGAAAGTAGCTAGTTGAATGCATGTGGTTTTGAAAGTAACTGGTAATTAGTTTACGGAATTAACAACGCATATAAAGTATATTAATTAAAGGTAACTTTAATGAATAACTTCTATATTTCGGCAACGTCACATTGCCATCTTCAGGATCATAAAGATATGGTATGTGCACGCAGGCACTAACACAAAGCAAATGAGGAAGAAAGCAAGAAACTAATATTGTTCCTAAAGTCCTAATGGTGCCCTCTTGCGGGCTAATTTGGTAGTCTTGGCAGTTGGGCTGAAGTTCTCATAATGTAAGTCTCCCAAATTTGGGGTAGTTTCATGCACCCAAATTTGTTGAGGTTAGGAACGTTTTTTAGAGCTGCTGAAGATTCTTTGAATAATCTTTCATATTTAAACTTGCTGCGATGAATTATTTTTGTTTTCTTCCAACGAATTTTATGGTAGGTATCTAAGGCATGGTCTGCCAGCCCAGAGTGGCTGTACTGGTGAAACCGGATGTAGTCTTAGTGTTCTGAAATCCTGATATTTGTTGTTCTGCCTGTTTGGCCAAAGTAGGACAATTTGCAGCTGCAAGGGACCTGGTATACACCAGGTAGGTCTAGGGGAAGTGGTTGGTCTTTGGTAGAGCGGATAAGGGATGCCAACTTTTTATATGGTCTGTAACAGGAAGTAAGGTCATATTTTTTGAGGATATTGGTTATTTTCTCAGAGGTGCCCTGGATGTAGGGGATGGTGATAGACTTGGTGTAATCTTTATTGTGGAGGGGGGGAGGGGGGTTGTGGTTTACTGGTTTTAGTATTTTTTGGGGTTATAGCCATTGGCTAAGAAAGTGTTGAGGATGTGTTTTAGTTCAGTACTTAGGGCCTTGTCATCTGAGCAGATTAATTTTGCTCTGTTATATAGTGTTTTTATAACCCCATATTGTTGTGAGGGGGGGGTGTTGTGGGACTGCTGGTGAATGTATCTGCCAGTATGGGTGGGTTTTCTGTGAACAGAGAAAACCAAAGATCCATCAAGCTGGCGGGTGATTAAAGTGTCTAGGAAGGGGAGTTCTCCTCTTTTTCTAAGGTGAACTGGACTCTGGGGTGTTGGTTGTTTAAGTGTGTTAGGAAGGAATGGAGTGTGTCTGAGCCATGTGGCCAAATAGCAAACACATCATCCACATAATGAAGCCAAATAGTGGGTTTTTGTGGGGCAGAGTTTAAGGCTTTCTCTTCAAATGTCTCCATAAAGAAATTGGCCAAGGGCGGGGAAAGCGGTGAACCCATGGCTGTCCCCTCTATCTGTTTGTAGAACTTTCCTTGCCAAACGAAATAGCCTGAGTTCATTGTGAACTGAAACAGGGCTGAGATATCGGGAGGAAACTTGGCTTGGATGAGCTCTAGGGTTTCTTTGAGTGGGACATTAGTGAATAGGGAGGAGACGTCAAAACTGACCATTATGTCAGTGTGTTGGAGCGCGAGGTTTTCTATACTGGCTTTAAAGTGGGCTGAGTTTTTTATGTGTGATGATGTGTTGCCTGTGTAGTGTGTGAGCGTTTTGGCTAAATGTTTGGCTAATTTATATGTGGGGGAATCAATGCCATCCACTATGGGACGCAATGGCACATTTTGTTTATGTGTTTTTGGGAGTCCATATAATCGGGGGGGTCTAGAGTTATAAGGTTTTAGTTTGTTGGTGACTTCCACAGGCCAAGAAGTGACCTTCTTAAGGAGTCTGTGGAGAGTTCTAATCTGAGAGCTGGTCGGATTATATTCAATGGGGAGGTAAGTCGTACGGTCTAGTACTAAAGCAGTTAGCTTACCTTTGTAGTCTTTTTGATTGAGCACCACAGTGGCGTTTCCCTTATCCGCCTTGGTGATTACTATTTTTTTGTTGTTTTTCAATTCTTGTAGGGTTGCATATTCGTTTTTGGATAAGTTGGTTTTTGGAGGTTTGGCTTTAGTGAGAACACCGACTACATCCAGTCTAACGTTGTTGGCAATATGGTTAGGCAGGTTGTGAATCCCACGTTCTGTCTGGATCATGATTTCTTCGGCAGGTATTCTTTTTGGAGCTAGGGCGAAATTGTGACCACGTGAAAGTGCGGTGAGTGCTTCAGGCTTTAAAACTGCCGACGAGAGGTTGACTACAGTGTTGAGTGGTGGCTGTGGTGAGGAGGTAGAATTCTTTGTCAGGTTTTCGTATTTTTTCAAGTACCAACTTCGTATTTTTTTGAATTCTTTTTTTGCCGATGCGCATGAGACGTCGTAAAGTTTTGACCATAGATCACGGCCGAGTGTATCCGAAAGCTCTTCCTCTAGCGCCCGTAAGGTTTTGTTTTCGTCAGCAAGGAGAACATGCGTCGCGGTAATTTGTTCTCTTAACAGGGCAAAGCTAGTGCGATTATAAATGCGCAGAGTTTTCTCGGAAGTGATCCCTAATTGTGTTAAATTGAAGCACCGTTTTACTTCCGAGAAAGCTCTGCACATTTATAATCGCACTAGCTTCGCCCTGTTAAGAGAACAAATTACCCCGACGTGCGTTAGAAGGAATTCATTATTTTTAAGTTATTATGAACTACAAAGTCGATCAATTTTTTACCATTTCTGTTTAGAGTGTGTTCTCCATGTATTCCTATATTATTATTAATTTTCGTGTTTCCATTTCTTGCATTTAAGTCTCCTGCTAAAATTATGTAGTCATTTTTATTTATTTTATTATATATGTTTTGTAGCTGATTATAAAAATCAATATTATCTCGTTCTCTTCCTTCTTCTGGGGCATATAAGCCAATTATTGTTAAATAGCCTGTATCTATTTTTATTCTAGCTTCTATTATTCTTTCATTCCATAATTTATAATGTTTTAACTGTTTTGAAAGGGAGTTATGTATCCAAATCATGACTCCTGCTTGTGTTCTTTGGTCTCTGTCAACTCCACTGTATATCACATTAAAATTTTCAGTTCTCATAGTTCCTTTTAATTTCTTTTTTGTTTCAGTGATTACTGCTATTTTAAAATTTCTTTCATTTAGTAATTGGTCTAATTCTATTTCTTTATATGCTATTCCTCTTACATTCCAGTTTGCTATGTGTATTATATTTTGTCGTTTCCATTTTCGTTTTCCCTTTTCCATTCCACGGTTGTTTCCCATAGATTCAATCTGATTATCTTTTTCTGTCAGCTTACAAGTAGGATTATGTTCTCCATGTCAGGGAACTAGCCTGACGATGGAATAGTTCAGTGGTAGGGCTTCTACCTTAAGGCTTCTGAACTAGCCTTCTTCCGAATTTAAACCCATAGGAGGAGTAGGGTATAATGAAGGGAAAAGAGTAGATTATAGAAGAAATATAGTAAGGTTTATAGAGAGGGCATAGTTGTAAGGCCAGAAATGAAAAGACCCCATGGCCCTCGAGTACTCTAATAGCGTAAGGGTCATAAAGTAAGAAGAGTTGGCTGATAAGGCCTTATAGGAAAGATTAAAGTAAGTGGATCTTCCTCAAAGTAGAAGAAGGAGAGGATAGATCCAGCTAGGGGTCCATAGGAGTGCCGCTTCCCCTTACAATCAAGATCATTGCCCCTTATGGCCCTGTTGGTCCACGAGTCCTTATTCAGTATATTTGCACCACCCCACCATATATATATATATATATATATACACACACACACACACACACACACACACACACACACACACACACGCATGCGCATGTACACACACATGGTGGGCTCCCCTATCCGCCACCCAGGGGACGCACTCTCTAGGGGTTACACGGTCCTCTAAATAAATATGATTGTGTCAGACTTCCCAATATTTGGGAAACTTAAAAGTAATTCTTAGGCCAACAGCTAAGGCTAGCCATCAGCAACCTGTAGACCCCCCCCCCCCTTCCCATAGGACTTGAGGCACAAAATAGTCTATTTTTTCCACCTGTGACAGAAACAAAATATCAAAACAATTAAATCTGTTGTTTAATTATTTCTCTGTGCTATATTTATTCCATTAATTTTAATTATGACTATAAACCAGCACGTAAGCCTAAATAAGTGTTTACTAATCTCATACTCATTAATTTAAATAGGCACACAGAGTGGAGTATTGGAAATCAGTTGTTTGGTGTAGTAAGTAATTGCTTTTCCCAGTCTGATGGACATTAAGTATGGTGGATGCTTGAAGAATGCCTTTTACTGATGTATGGTCCTAATGATGAAGTTTGGAGACAGAATTTATAAAATTGTGAGATTGCTTCTCAGGATGTGGATCAAATACATTGGTATAGAATCATGACCTTGTGGTAATTTGGTACTGGACCTTACATTCTCCAGTTTTGTTTATTACCACGATGGGCAACCTGTTGGTGAATTTTCATTGTATTGATCATTAATGTTCTTCATGCTTCTAATGTCAGTTTTTAAAAGCATACAGTGCCTTTGTGAAATATATTTACAGCTATTTTCACAGTATGTGTTTGACAGCCCTAGTCCAGGAGTTGTAACAAATAACATCTCATTTTGCAGCACCAGTTTTGAATATGTGGTTTGAAGAGAATAACATTGGAACATTCCACTGCCAACACTGGTCCTCCTACCTGAACAGAACTTTTGAGATGTTTAATTGGAAACACAAAATTAGGACATGGTCATGATGAGCATATTAATTAATGGAACTAACTTTCAACCTGAAATTAATAGAAAGTCTTCTACAATACACTGAAGCATTTTTTACTAAAAGTGGAACAACATTATTAATTTTTGTCATTAAAGACAAGCTTTTATATCTGTATGTCTGAGGGCTTTTGGTAAGATGTGGACGTGGATGGTCTTAATTTACTCCTGTAGTAGCAGGACTGTGCTTTCCTATGGATAGATTTCATGAGCTGTGGGTGAAGCAAACTTTTTTTTCACATTCTAATGTAGTTTGGTATGATATTGTAACCTTGTATGATAATTTGGTATGATAATTGCATCTGCATTGAAAGGTGGAGTGATTGCATTAATTTTGAATTATTACTATGATACCAGCCTGTTGGTAAATTTCCATTGTGTTCATCATTAGAATTGTTTGTTATAGTGTTAAGCACTTCTGAATGCTAATTTTTGAAAACATGCAATGTTTTGTGGAATGCAATGAATATCTATATAACTTTTACACTACATATGTTGACAACCATAGTAGTCATTGTAATATGGTAATAATAAATTTATTTAAGAAAGAGAATATCCACACCAGAAATATTCACCTTCTACTGCTATTCTGTAGTTCATTGCATGCACACAAACACAACTTTGTTTGTTCTACTTAAAATTTTCTTAGTGGTAATAAGAGAAGGAATTATGCAACCTTTTTTTTTTCCCATGAATTTTATTTCTTATCTTGTTGTTACTTGTTGTTTCAGTTCTATGTGACATGGAATATTACAGTAGATTTTGAATCGCTGTATTTGCAGTTGCAATAATTATCCATTTTAAAAAGCAGTGTTCTGCATTTAGGTATTGGATTTTGAATAAATTTACATGGAATCTGAAGAATATAAACAGTTATCACTGATATGTTAGCTTTTCTTAAAATAATGAACACCCATTTTAATTAATACATAGACATTTTAGTGGCACTCTAAATAAAATGTCTTTCATTACTTAGCTACTTCCAAAACATTGTGCCCCCCAAATTGCCCAAGTTGTGAACAAAAAGAGAAGAGACAAGAAAAACAAAATAATACAGGAACCAGACAAGCCAGGAACAGAGAGTTATCGTAGGACAAGGGAAGAATTAACTACGTAAGCATTCTGTATAGAATTTTGTATTTGAAATTAACATTTCAAATGTAATTGAATTACAACTTCAGTTATTTTAGTTGTTTCTTAATACAAGACTGTTTCTCTGTACACCATGGTTTATATTAGGATTGTTAAAATCTCATCTAGAATACAAAAAAACGTTTATAAGGCTTTTCAAGCAAACATGCTTTATTCAGCCTGCAGGATAAGTTGGTATTCTTTCCCTCAAAAAATTCTCATCCTGCAAGACAAGCAATCCATCTGAAGAATAACAGTAATTAACAGTTACAGTAAACTGTAGATAGGAGTGTTACCCTATCAGAATATAAAGTACTCATTATAGTACTTTATGATGCACACACTACCAAAAGAACAAAAACAATACATACAACATATAATTTATTGTGTTGTCAACATTTTGCTAGATTTCACATCAGCAGTCTTCTTGAAAACACAAATTACATCTGTTACAAAACACATGGTGGCTCCCTGCTAGTTGCAAAAACAGTTCAAATTGTAACTGAAACATATCTAATGTCCCATTGTCGCATCTTTTAAGGGCTGGATATTAAAGATAATCAAACAAATTAATTCCACTATATATATATATATATATATAGAGAGAGAGAGAGAGAGAGAGAGAGAGAGAGAGAGATTAGTGGAATCTTTTATAGCTGATGTTGATTCTAAAAATAGTCCTGACTTGCCATACAGATGACCACAAATGAGTTCTTATGTTCTTTAAGGAAAATCTTAACAATTCTTCAAGCCTGTTCAAAGTTCAAAGTTGCAGGCATAAAAAAGATTTCTGGTGTAGAATGTGCAAGAGGATAAGACTGATACTTTGGAGAATGAATGAAAGTGGATGTGTGGTTTTAAAGTAGTATGAAGAGTATATTTCTGAAGCAAAAGTACCTGAGTTCATTTGCAAGAGATGTGACATTTGAACAAATAGCCTTGGCCTTGTGTATAAGTGTTTTAAGGATACTGCACTGTTGAGATAGGTGGTGATGTGATTGTTTAATGTAAGTACTTTGCAGTGTGGTTTAATTTTAAGTACTTTCCTATAAACAGAAAAGGATAACAAACCATTTGGTATCATCATGAAACCAGAGTGTCGAGGAATGGAAGACAGCTGTTTTTCTATAGTGCAGTGTATTTTTGGATGTTGGTTGTTTTAATGCTCTAAAATAAATTATATTTGACAAGAAATTTTATCTAAAATTGTATTTTAAAAATTGATTTTGGAAAGCTCTACAACAGTGCTAATTTGTTCCAGAATCAATGTGACTATTAGCTTTCAAAAATTAATTTTTAGAATAGAAATCAGCTAGAGTTAGGAAGGGGAGGGGGGTCCACTGCAGTTTCATATAGCTGTTTGTAATTTTTCTGTTCCATGAAAAATAATCTGAATGGAATGGAAAAGGGCAAAAGGTCTTTGTCATTCGCGCATTTATAAATAATGACGTAAAATCAAAACTAATCATGATGGCTGAATTCTTCAGGCTATGTTTTGTGAAGTTTCTAAAGTGAATAGAATTTTTAATGAAGGAGGGGAAAGCTGTCCATGTTGGAGAAAAGCGATTTTGCTGTTTGGCAAGTAGTAGGTGGAGTTATTTATGTATAATCTATAGGTTAATAAAGAGTATTCGGTTGCTGAATTTTTGGTGTGGTTTAACATTATAAGGTTTTAATTTTTTTGTAATTTCTTTAAACCAAGATGTAACTTTTTTAATAATTTATATACATCTCCCCCCCCCCCCCCCTTGAGATTTAATATGATCTTGACGTTTATCCTGGCAAGTCTTTTAGAAGATTATTTTTGATCTATTATGACAGTTTTTTAACTTCATCTGCTTTAGTTATAACAATATTTATGTTGTTGTATAAGTTTTTTTGAAGGGTTATTTCTTCTGGAGGAATGTTGCTCTTGGGAGGTTTGAATTTTATCAGAATGTTGGCTACATCTAAATGATTAGATGTAGGAAATAATTATTCCCACTGGAGAGATAATTATAGATACATGTTCAAAGCTGGGTCCTATAAATTATATTTCTAGAACAAATACTTCTCCTAGAATGATGGCAAAATTATGACCTCAACTGAGGATGAAGTTGCTGAGACAATAAATTCATAAATTTACTGCTACATGGTCTCATTATAGCTGTGATTTTTTTTTTTTTTACTGTTTCAGGGCTTTGAATTTTTTCATGTAATGTTTTTTGCATATTTAAAATTCTTTAGTTGCTTTTTCGATGTTGATGTTAATTCTGGATTTAGTATATTATAACATGGTGAAAGCCACATTGATTTTAGAACAAATCGGCATCACCTGTATAGAGCTTTCCAAAAATTTCACTACGGGGAGCGATAGCTGTTTTCCTTTCCTAAATGCACTAGTTACACTACTGCAAAATGGTTCATGATCCTTTTCTGTTTATATGAAACCTAAATACACTTGTGGGTAATTATATAATCAATCACATTATCATTCATCCCAATAGTACAGCATTCTCAAAATGCTGACAGCAGAGCCAGAGCTATTTGTTCTATTGACAAAGTTCTTGCAACAGAACTCAGTCATCTTTAAAACTCTTTTATCAAGTGACTACAATCCATATGAAATAGGCAAATTACTGTATGTCCCTCTTATCCATCCTGCAACCAATATACACAAGGTCATAGCAAAACTATTTTATCTTCTATATCAAAGGTACACAATGAAAAGATAGCTAAAGTTCTTTATAAATATATGATCATCATGCCTCTTTCAAGCTACTAGCTATCAACTTTCATCCATTCTCTGAAGGATTAGCCTAATCCTATTGCAAATCCTGGATTATGTAAAATGTTTTTATGCTTGCAACTTAGTCTACTTTGCACAGATTGGTAGATCTGTCAGATCTACCATTCGAGGGCAGCTATCAACATTTTCAAGGCAGATGTTAACATATGCCTTGAAGAACATTAGAGCTGTATTCATGATCATCAGCATGGCAAGTCAGGACTGCCAGACTATTCTCTGAGTACTCTTTCACACAGGACTGAATGCAAGACTATAACCATGCTGTATAGAAGTCACTATGGGTTTTAGAGACTGTTTTTAGAATCATCAGCTATGAAGCACTCCTTTAATCGATAAATATTTTAAAGTATTTTCATTTTTATTTAGGTCAGTAATTCCATACTTTCATCATAATTACAGAAATATGAATACCAATGACACAGTTTATTATTATTATATGGGCACCTCCATGGAGTGTGAAGACACATTGCGGGAGACCCAATTTATTCACACAATCTATCATACCTCTCCTTGAACCTTTGAACAGACAAAGCATTCGCAACTCTCCAAGCAAAACATCTAGTCCTCACATCCCTACCAACCACACCTTTATTCAACTTCCAGGGATGACCCCTTGTTCTAGTCTCTCTAGCTAAGTGCTGAAACATTTTCCCTGCATCTATCCTATAAAATCCTTTAAGCAACTTAAATGTTTCTATCATATCCCCTCTTTTTCTCTGTCATCCAATTTGTGCATTTCGTACACCTTCACTCTATCCTCACAGGAAATATGCAGCAGGCCACTCGCCTCTGAATCCTCCACTGCTTCCTCGTCTCCAAGAAACCAAGGGACCAGACTTGAACATAGTAATCCAGATGTGGGCATATCAAGGCCTTCAATACCCAAATAATCTTATGGGCAACCTTAGCAATATGTCCTCTGAACTTTAACTCTCTCTCTCTCTCTCTCTCTCTCTCTCTCTCTAGCACTACCCCTAAATCTCTAGCTTCATCTATTTCCTGGAGTACAGTGCCATCAATGTGGTACATGGCTTGTAATCTATTTATCTCAAAATGCATAACTTTACCTTTCTCCACAATAAACTGACATCTATTTTCTTTTGCCCATACTCACAGACTATTTAAAT
This sequence comes from Typopeltis vanoorti, assembly GCF_054136105.1. Lineage (NCBI taxonomy): Eukaryota > Metazoa > Arthropoda > Arachnida > Uropygi > Thelyphonidae > Typopeltis > Typopeltis vanoorti. The sequence goes on from NC_143568.1 coordinate 76,585,714, forward strand.
TCTCATGCAAGCTCTCCACATTGCCTTCATTAACTATTACTGTACCTAATTTTGCATCATAAACAAACAACTGAATATTTCTTTTCAGGTTATTTAATGTATTCTAAAGCAATGCATATGAAAATATTTCTTAAATACTATTCCCAAGTATGTTTACTTTAACAAGCAGTTAGTGTGAAATGAAATTTCCATCTGGTTATCTGAGAAATATTGAATGAACTATAAATCAAATGTCCAATGGGACTGCATTTTATGTTCAAATAAGAAATTAAAATAAATGATTTAAAAATAAACATTCAAAAAATTGTCTGTTTGCTTGTGCAGCTGTAAGCAGCCCATGATGATGTTCCTTTAGTTTGCTGTATTGAATATGATGCTGCTCTCTCTTTGCAGTGAACACCATGTGTTACTTGTCACATGCTGCCCTCCAAACAGGAGGGATGAACATCATTGTGCATTGCTAATCATATACTTCTTTTCTCTTAGAAATGATGAACCTCACATATTGAGTTGAAAATTAGTTTCTGTCTAGTTCATGCAGATATATTAATTAATCTTTAAAAAGTCTAAATATTTTAGAGTTAAAAAAAAAAAAGAAAAACAGAGTTTCCCAGATTAACTATTATTAAAAGAACACGTAAGACCATGGTAATAACTTTTAATTAATAAAAGTACAGATATTTCATACTAAAACTAATAGTACATCTTCAGTGTCACACAAACAGTTATAGGAATGGAATACAAGTAACAAACATTCGATGGATCACCTATTAAAATACAATTGTTGTTGATGCTAGGAAATTATAGAAAATAATAATTAATCTTTGAGATAATTGTTTTTTTATTGATTACCTAAAATGAAAGTCTCCCAGATCTTCGAGAGAGAGAGAGACAATCATTTAGATTTAAATTCGATCGGTGTAAAATAGCTTCACAACTTTCTTTAAAAAGGCGTTCATATTTGAACCTGCATCTTTGGAGGAGAATAGCTTTATCCCACTGGATATTATGAGTAGTGTTAATACTGTGTTGTGCTAGACCAGACTTCTGAGGTTTGTTGTATTCAATATAATATTGATGTTCTTTAATTATTTTTTCCACAGAATCTTTAAAAAAGATTCTGTGGAATTTTGGAAAATGGGTTAAAGATTGTTTCGTAAGAAACAATCTTTAACCCGTTCTTACGAAAGAAATTTTCACAAACTTATGCAAAAATGTAATTCTTTATATCACAAGCAAAACAAAAACTTAACCTCTGACATCACTTCTACTAATAAATGGATTGTTAATATTTCCGATTTCCCTTTATCCGATGCCGAAACCAGTGCTTTAGCAAAAGGCCTTGATTTTGCAGTTATTCCTACACGCATTCCGTATCTTGATTTTTTACATAATATAGAACACAGTCTGTCAGGACTTTCTAGTGATGACGCTAACAAACTTCGTTTTGAGTTGCGACGTCGTTATTTAAAAGCAAATTACCTCCATGCAACTTATCAAATGCTGAAATCAAAGGGCTAACTTCTTTAAGGAGAGAGAATAAAATATCTATTTCTAAGAAAAGCTATTGTAATTATGAATAAGACTGACTATGAGACAAAAGTATCCAGCCTTTTAAAAGACATCTCTACCTACCAAGTGATCATGCATAATCCTACAAATTGAACAATTAAATAAATTACTTGATGAGGTTATCAGTTGGGACCCAAATTATGTGGATAAATTATGCACCTACTTTGGAAGAACTCCCCATCTATATGGACTTCCGAAAACCCATAAAGAAGGCTATCCAGTGCGACCTATCATGAATTGTATTGATTCTCCTACCTATCGAATTGCAAAAGTCTTGTCACGTTCCTTAAGTGCTCTCACTGGACATTCCAGATCCTACATAAAAAATTCAACAGATTTTCTTGAAAAAATCAAGGATATAAAAATCAAAGAGCCTGAGTTGTTAGTCAGTTTCGACATTGTTTCTCTGTTTACCAATATTCCATTAGCCGACACAGTCAAATTATTATATGAAGATTACCCTCCATATATATTGCAAAGATTTTCGAATTTGTTATCCATTCAGGTTATTTCAGCTGGAAAAACAAGATCTACAAACAAGTTGAAGGTACTGCCATGGGTAGTCCTCTGTCTCCACCTTTGGCAAACTACTTTTTGAAACAATTCGAAGACATGTTTTCATCCATTCAATCTCAACCATCTCTTTGGTATCATTATGTCGATACCAAAGATAAACAGCCTTCACCCACCACGTATTCAATTTACCAGGGAAAAAGAAAATTCTGGTACTTTACCATTCTTGGAGACATCCTCCTTACTCGAACCTCTTCTAGTACCTTATCTACAAGCGTCTTTCAAAAGCTCGCATTTACTGGCAGATACATTCATAAAAAGTCTACTTACCACAGATCTCAAAAATTTGGCATTTTTAAATCTCTAATTAATAGAGCACATAAAGTTTGCTCTTCTCCAGTAATCTTACAACAAGAACTTTCCATCATTAAAAAGTTAATGGAATCGAATAATGACAACCCCAATCAAATTCAACAGAATTGAATCTTATGTTCCAATACTTACGGTTTCTTCAACAGTCCGCAGAGTTCCAATCCCTTACATTCCAGGAATCTCAGAACCTATAGGTAGAATTTTGAAAAATACCAATTGATTCCACATATGTTTCTATCAACAAAATTTCCTCTTTATTGCCTTCTACAAAGGATAAACTGTCATCTCTATCTTTGGCTGGCATTTACCAAATACCATGTTAATGCGATGTTTCTTATTTTGGACAAACTGGCCGTTCTGTGGAAAAAATAATTAAAGAACATCAATATTATATTGAATACAACAAACCTCAGAAGTCTGGTCTAGCACAACACAGTATTAACACTATTCATAATATCCAGTGGGATAAAGCTATTCTCCTCCATAGATGCAGGTTCAAACATGAACACCTTTTTAAAGAAAGTTGTGAAGCTATTTTACACCGATCAGAATTTAAATCTGAATGATTCTCTCTTGAAGATCTGGGCGACTTTTATTTTATGTAATCAATAAAAAAACCAATTATCTTAAAGATTAATTATTATTTTCTATCATTTCCTAGCATCGACAACAATCATATTTTAATAGGTGATCCACCGAATGTTCGTTATTTGTATTCCATTCCTATAACTGTTTGTGTGACACTGAAGATGTACTATTAGTTTTAGTATGAAATATCTATACCTTTATTAATTAAAATTTATTACCGTGGTCTTACGTGTTCTTTTAATAATTATATTATGCCATAGGTACCTCTAAAAAAAAAAAAAAAAACAGATTAACTATAATATTCTAAACTTCAGATTAAGCAAACAACATTGTTAATGGGTGATGGGACAGGAATTTATATATTTGAAATGACAATTAAGCATCGTCATCCAATTCTTGATGTATACTCTCAGGCATTGTATAGTATGCTGTGGTAGTACTACATAATTAAGTTCACATTGTTACCAACTTTATGTCAACTGTTATCATGACTGCAGCATTGTGGATCTTATATTTCATTCTTCTAACTGCATCTCTCAGATCTTGGTGTTTCTTTGGGTCTTTTTTCTGGCATCAGACACTGCTCTCCCTCTCTCTCTCTCTCTCCAATTCTGCTTAAGTGACTAAATCACCTTAGTTCACAACAATGGCTCTTCACACATTCCTGAATGAATTCCTTTTTAATCATTTTTCATGTTATTGTGATATTGATACTGTTAATTTAACATTTTTGAGAAGATCTCTCATTGTAAGTATAAATTTGTTTCAGCTGGCTTCCCTGCCATATCAGGTTTGCTTGTTGTCTTTTCTATTTTTGTATTGAATTTGCTATGTTCAAGAAAATTTGTGCCTAAATAGCTAAAACATGTTACTTGCTCTCCATTCAGGATGCAGCTAATGTTTTTTTTTTTTTTTTCTCTTATTTTATTTGTTTTGTTATTGCTGATTTTCATGCCAAATTTTAGTTAGTGAGTCCTGAAGACTTGCTGGATTTGTTTCAGAGCATAACATCTGCTTAAACTGCTGAATTGAGTATCTTGAATTTCATTATTAGTTCACTTACCTCTTATTCACTTTCGGTTTAGTATGAATAAGAGATAAGGAAATTAGGAAGCAGCCATAATGTTCACAACAAAACAGAAAGATAAATTTGATGGTAGCAATTTTCATGTGGAGTGATGTAGGCATATTTCACAATGGGAAATTGACAATGAGACTTATTGTGCCTATTTTTGTACAGAAGGTTCAAGAAGGGAGGAAGTTAAGGAAATCCCCTGAGTCATTAGAGCAGCTGCCAAAAAAAAAAGAAAAAAAAAAGAGGAAATGCTAGTTCTTTTTGAAGACCTACAAGCATATTAGAAAATGAAGCCTAGATGTATAGAAATGTTTTGTAAAAATTTGGAGAAAAAGGGAAGAATAATAATAATAATGGCAAGTACCTACTAAAATTTTACTCAGAATGCAAGACATTATTAATGCCAGTGTCCAACATAAAGATGTGTGTGAATTCATATCACCATGTTAATTTATGCATATCTTTATAAAGATGGAATATTACAAAACTAGAAGTAAATAATTGTTAGATGGGAAAGTTATGCTATAACTCCTACATTATTCTAAAAGAATGATGATCATATACATCATTCTTCTAAAAAGATGAGAGAGTTAAAATGAAAGGTTACCAGAAGTAGTAAAAACTAACAGTGAGCGAGAGTAAAACTTTTAAATCTATTGCCAAGTTATTCCCTGGCAACAGTCTGACTTCAAAGCTTCAATCCTGAACTGAGAAGATGAGTCATAATTGCAGCAAAGAATCAGGTTTTCATTAATGTGCAAGATTAATGGTATCTAATGTGTGTGTGTGTGTGTGTGTGTGTGTGTGTGGAGAGAGAAAGTGAAGTTGATGAAAGAAAAATGTTCTTATATGATTAATGGATTGCACTTAAATGGATTTGGAGTTGATGTCCAGAGATAAGAAGTGCAAAATCAGGAAACTAAAGCTAAGCTATTAGGATGTGGGTGGGCAAATATGATTATAGGCATCCTTGAAGCAAGATCAAAGAATGCTGAATAATGTTTCAGGTTTCAGATTTTAATGGGACTGTTAATACATTGTGTAAGGATAGTAGCAGACCAAAGAGAATGCTGCAGTTTATATACATTAATGCTTGAAGCATATGAAATAATGGTGAGTAGGTTTTGGCATTGGTTAGCTGAACTTGGGCTAAAATTATTTTTAGCCCAAGACATTAATGAGACTTGATTGATGGAGGAGCGTGTATTTACAGGACAGAATTTCAGCAGCCTTGTATTTATAGGACAGAGAGAGAGATAGAGAAAGAAACAGGATGGATGTTGCTTTTAATAGTAGAAATGCAATAAACAAAAGTTCATCGTGGCTTTGACTGAGGCTAACAATATACAGGTATCCCTCGATTAATGCGGTTAATTAATCCCTTGATGCTGCCGCGTATATCAAAATCGCGTTAATCAAATCTAATAATCAATGATAAAAATTATAATTCGTCCATGATCGTATATGCTGTATTAATAATTCGTTTCATATGACACTCTTTTGGGAAAGATAAAAAAATGAATGCAAAGCAAATGTTTAATAAATACTTGTACCTATATTATTCATTGCAATTTTTTTATCAAAAGAAGTTATCAAGAGTTGTTTGAACAGTTTTAGTTTTTTTCTGATCAGCATAAATTCTACGATAACAAGCAAAATGACTCCAGACCTCGGCAAACAAGCAATAAAACATAAAGAAAAAACACTGCAAATATAATGCATGATGGTACAAATTAAGTGGATATTGAATCCAACATTATTTCATAGCCGAATATAGAAACTACCAGAGTTTTGTGGCGAATATATAGAAACTAAAAGTTTTGGCAGATGCAAACATAAACAGTCTTATGAGCAACTAGTAGTAAAGGTGGAGTAAACTCCAGATCACTTTCCTTAATATTTTCCATAATGTAAAGCACATCTCCTAGAGGCATGTATGATAAATAAGCCTTTGGCTCTCTATTTCAGTAATACATAATGGTTTATTTATTTTCAGTTACAATCTAGAAATTATTGAACAAAGAATAAAAACAACAACAACTAAACCATATTATACTGGCATCGGAGGTTGCGGTATCTCTAAGATACAGTTTATTGTCAAATATCACAGACCTTTACATAACATGTATTAAACCAAACTGACAGCAAGAAAACAGTACAGAATATCACTTATAACATATGAATGCACAGCTACTCATGACTGCCAAGCTATACATTGAATTGTGTAAGAATATTTATATTAAACATTTTGCATGTATCCTTCAGATCAGATGCGAGTTCCGCTGGGTTCAAGGTGCATTAATCAAAACTCTTGTTGCGTATATCAAGGGATTGAAGCAATTAATTTCGCCATGTTAATCAAATCTTGTGTTAAGCAATGGATACCTGTATGTTGTTAGTTGCTGTTATAGACCAGGAAGTGCAGTAGGAGATGTAGATTAGTTCAGTGGACAGGACAAGTAATTATTATGTAGGCACTTGAACTATGGGACATAGATTGGAAGGAGAAAAAAACATAGGGGAGACTTGAATTTATGTAGATGGATATAGGCCTCTCCCTTAACTTTCCAGCCCTATCTGTTTAGCCAATGCCCCCTCCCCCATCTCATGTCAAACCTTTGTTGATCTCCTTCCATCTTTTGTTCTTTGGCAACCTTTCTTTCCCTTGGTATTCACTCAGTGTTTGTTTTTGTCCACTTTTCACCTGTCATTCTACTAATATGACCAGCCCATCTCTATTTACATGCTTTACAACACTTCACAATGTCTTCTACTCCAATCATCCCTCTAATGCATATTAGAGATATGAGAGTTATATTATAGAGTTGTAGAGAAATATTAGAGTATTCCAGTCCAAGTGGGCTCTGCTTGGACTGGAATACTTGAAAAAGCCTCAACAGACTAAGAGTGATAGGATGCTGCAGACAAAACCTCATCAAATGAGACTACTTCACTGAACCAGATAATTGTGAGTGTGGGATAACCCAGTCCATGGAACACCTTTCTTGTCCCCTCTTCTTCAATCGCTTGCACAAAAGAGGGCCTTACATCCTGCACAGAAAGAGCAGTTGATTGCACAAGATACTGGAGGAACATCTGACCATATTTATTGTCAAATTTAAGCTGTTCTCATTTGTAATGTATCCTAATCTGTTGTAAATAATTTTGTACCAAGTGCTTACTACTGTACCACTTTTTTGGATAATAAATAAATAAATCTCTCTCTCTAATTCTAGAATTTTGTATTCTATCCCTTTTTATTATATGGAGCATTCTTCTCTTCAATGCTCTTTGAGCTACTTACAATCTGTCTTCTTTTTTGCCGTTACCCATGTCTCACTTCCATAGGTAAATACTGGAATAATTCATATATTGTAGGGCTTTCTTTTTGGACATACAGGTAAATCTCCTAACATATCTTTATGCAGCCTTTGTTTTGTTTCCTTGTGTGATTCTTCTACTTATTTCTTTATCTTGTTTTTTCCCTTCAAACTAAATGTCCAAGGTAAATATAATCCTCCACAATTTCGATATGAATATCTATTAATTTCAGTTCAGTTTGATCTGAATTTGTCATCGGCTTGGTTTAAGTTATGTCAATCTTTAAACCTTTTTTTCCTGCTTTCTCTGTCGATGTCATTTAGCATCTGCAAAACATAAGTGATTGAGATTTTTTCCCCATTGATGCTAATTCTGTAGTTTTCTCATGGGACGGTCTTACAGAATTCTTCTAATGTAGTAGAAAACAATTTAGGCAATATAGGATTTGGTATTGGGAGAGGAGTAATGGATGCATTACTCCTCTCCCAATACCAAATTCCTTTCTCTGATGTTCTAGCTTTATACTGGCTGTTGAGTTTTGATATATAGTTTTTAATAATATGATATACTTTATTGGGATGGCTTGTTGTTTTAAACCATTTATATTATTTCTGACTGATGTACAACTGCATATTTAGTGTTCAAAATCTATGAACACTAAATATGCAGGAAGATTCACATCTATACTATTGTTTAATAGTGTAGATGTGATCTATTGTAGAGAATCTTGCTCTGATTCATTCATTTTGCAATGCATCGTTCAAAAACCTTGTAATCCTATTTATTATAATGGATGTAAAAAAAATTTGTACAATTGTGATAGCGAACTGATTATTTATTAACTATAGTCATTGATATCATCTCTGCTGCCCTTTTCATGTTAATAAGGTAATCAAGGATTTATGCCACTGCACTGCAATTTTTTCTATAGTTGAAATACATTGAACATATCGAATATGAGCTTATGAAGCTGTGAATCTCTTGATTTTATGTGTTCACTAATATGCCAATTTCTCTAGGATTTTTATTATTCTTTGCTGACTTGAGGACTTTTCATAATTCTTTAATCACGATGGGTGCTTCTGTATCAACTTCATCTAAATATAGCAGAGAATTTGTAACTGTTCCTTGACTGTGTATAGCTCCCTATAAAATTTACTACATATTTTAATTAATTATTCTCTATCATATTGTACTATTCCTTGTTTATTTTTCAATTTTGGAATCCATTTTTTTCTTCCAAGTGTCACTTGTTGGATCATTTCCAAAGATTTTTTTGTTTTCTGTTGTGTTCTGAATTGTTCTTAAATTATATTTTCTGATGTTTTTGATTTCTTTTCTAACTAATTTTCACATTTCTGCAAATTCTATATTGTCTGTGCCTCCTTTTCCTTAATTCTTTGTTGTTTTTTTTTTTTTATTAGATCAAGGTTTCTGTAAAGTAAATTTTTCTTTAGAAGTTCTATTTGTGGGAATGATTTTCTTAAACTTGAAGTAACATCTATTATTGTTGAAGCTGTTTCCTTCATTCTGTCAGATAAGCATGACATTCATACTTTTTCCCCTTCAACTTTCCTTCCATTATTTTCTCAAATATTTCTTTGATTTTCTTCATCTTCTAGTGTTTTCCTTTTCTTTTTCATTAACAATTTCTATCTCTCAATGTTTTTTTATCCTTGCTCTCACTAGCTTATTGTCGCTATCATAATTAAACTGGTTGATAACAGATACATCTTCTAGTATTTCCATGTTGTTCACCATCATATCATCAGTTTCATTTAAAACTTCTCCATTTGGTGATCTTCAGATCCATTTAAATTTAATTCACTTTTTAGAGAAAGTATTTCATTTATGGACCCTCACTATGCAAATTCAGTATGTATTTGTCCTTTTTTATTTCTTTGTCTCATATCATGCACATTAAAAGCACTTTCATTCTCTTGTTTCTTGCCTGCTTTACAGTTCAAGCTGTCCATTACAATTTTCCAGTGATATGTGCTATCTCCGAGAGTGTTGGAGAGATCCTCATAGAAATTTATTTCTTTATTTTCTTCATCTGAATGACTGGAGATGGGTGCATATATTTGTATTATACTTAATCACACTGCTTATTGATATATCAGATGTAACAAACTGAAACATTGTTTCAGTTTGTTACATTTGATAACAGTATCATGGACAAAGGATTTGTCCATAACAGAGGTAGCCATTTTGCCTCCAAATAGGCAGTGTTCATATAGTCTTGACCTGGGAGATGACGAAATGTGGAGTATTCATTTAAATAGGGCTATATTCAAAACTACACAGCCAGTGATTATGCCATATGCATACCCATTGTCAGGAATATTAATCAGGTGGATGTTAATTGAGACTCATCATTAAGCAAGAACTGAATATATATATATATATATATATTGCAGAGGGATAAGAAGAATATGATCAGCTGCCTGGTAAGCAGTACAAAGCACAAGAAAGTGATCAAGATATGTTCTCAAAATTTAAAAATTTGATTCTGCATAACACTAAATTAGCTATATACAAGACAGTGTTCAAACCAATTTTAACTTATGGTTCTGAGAGTTGGGTTAGAAATAAAACAATTGACCAAAGACTAAAGGCCACAGATATGAGAGTCCAGAGAAAGATTTGGGGCGTGAACAGATGGTTTCAATGGCAATATCATATTAAAAACGAGGATGTTAGGAAAGAACTTGACATTGTTAGCATCCAGGAATGTGTTAGCAGATATAATCTCAGGTGGTATGGTCACTTAAACAGAATGGGAGAGAAAAAATTACCAAAACAAGAGTTCTGTGCGAGGTTGGCAGGAAAAAGACCCAGAGGATGACCAAGATACAGGTGGATTGATACAGTAAAAAGTGGCTTAGAAGACATAAATATAAAATCTGATAATGTTGGGGTCTTGACAGATAACAGATTGATTTGGAGGAAAATTGTTGAGAGGAAATTAGTAATGAGATAAGTTTTTCATGTGTTACTATCATAATATCCTGTACACCCCTTGAAGCTACATTGAGGTGAACAGGTGCCATCATTTGCCTGCTGTTCACCCCACCCACCATATTGTTTGATAATGATATCAGAAAAGAATGTTACATTATTAATATTTGAGAATGTGTGAACATAGTTATTTTGAGATCTTTCTTAAACAGAATGGGATCTTTATTTATTGCTCAGAAAGATCTGGTGAGATCTTTCTGAGCAATAAATACAAAATGGTATATTTAGACAATGACAAACAAGGAAAAGGAGTAGCAGCTATAGTATTCAACACTAAATAAGAGGCTAATCTTCTTGAATAGCAGGCAGTCTCAAGTAGAGTGATGTGGGCAAATGTCACAATGGGGAACTGGACAATGAGATTTATTTGTGCCTATGGTCCCACAGAAGGTTCTACTAAGGTAGAAGTGAATGAATTTTTTGAGGCTTTAGAGAAAGCAACTAACACAATGAAAAATGAAAAGTTGGTCCTTGTTGGGGATCTAAATAGCATAGTAGGAAATGATTATCAGACATACAAAAATGTTTTCAGAAAATTTGGAGAAGACAGCAAAGCCAATAAAAGTGGCAAATGCCTGTTCAATTTCTGCTCAGGACATGGACTGGTTATTACTAACACCATGTTCCAACATAAAAACGTACAAAAATTTTACATGGAGAGAACAGGCAATTAATAAGAAAATTCTCATTGACTATGTTATTGTTGATAGTGATGTTAGGATTTGAAATTGGAAGTGATCACTGTTTAGACTTGAGCTGGATAAAATTGAATTTCATATTGAAAAGAATAACATATAAGAAAGTTTTAAAGTAAATAAAAGTTGAGCAGCTCTCGGGTGTGAACTTTAGACTAAAATACACAAACATTATTCAAGAAAAAAATGAAAGAGTTTGAGTACAGGAACCAAACCTTGGAGATTCAGTGGCAAGCCTCAAAGAAAACACTGATTGATTCAGCCAGCGAGGCATGTGGTGAAGTTGTCTGCAAGAATAGAATAATCAGAATGCATATCAATGGTTCCTGGCAAATAGATTAGTTTGTGCTCTTAGAGAATAGAGAGACAAATGTAAGAAAGCTAAGCACTATATAAAACTAGCTAAACAAAAGTCATGGGAAGACTGGTAAGAACATAGAAACTAAATATCAAGAAGGTGGCAAGATATTCTGGAGGTTGTTGAAGATGCTCAGAAATGAAAGAAAGAGTGCTGTAATACAATTAGAGATGATAAAGGTGACATGCAAACTGGAGAAAAAGATATTCTTGAAATATGGAGTAATTACTTCAAAAATTGTTAAATGAAACAAGTGTTAGCACAATGGTAAAAAAACACTCAACAGGCATGCAGTCAGGAATACATATTCATACTTGAAGTAGAAAAAGCCATCAAAGGTCTAAAATGTGGAAAGGCAGCAGGAACAGATGATATTTGACCAGAAATGCTCACGTATGGAGGTATGAAAGTCTCTACAGTGGCTGCACTGCATAGTTCAGAAGGCCTGGACACAGGGACGAATCCTGATGATTGGAATATAGCTCTCATAGTACCTATATATAAAAATGGAAATAGAACTGAATGTGCGAATTACAGAGGTATTTCTCTACTGAGTGTTCCTGGTAAGATTTATGCAAGTATACTTGAGAAACAGTTGAGAAGGATTGTAGAAGAAAAGCTTGGTGAAGAACAAGTCGGATTCAGGCGAAATAGAGGCTGTCATGATCAAATTTTCACTATACAACAAATAGTTGAGAAATCATGGGAATATAACAAAGATCTGTATTTAATTATTCAAAATTAAGTGGATATTGAATACCGTATTATTTCTTAGCCGAATAAGAAACTCAAAGATAGGAAATCTAATCTAAGAGTTTCATGCCGAATATAGAAAACTATATAAAGTATATATAGTTTCGGCAAGTCCAAGTGTAAACCTGGTAGTGCAATGCCAGGGCAACTCGTAGTAAAGGTGGAGCAAGTTCCGATCACTGTCCTTAATTTTTTCCAATAACGTAAAACACAGCTCCTAGGAGATGTATTACTGTTCTGCATTATGAGAGAAGGTTACTACCCTGACCGGTTTTGATCTTTTTTGAGGGCTCATCAGTTGAGTAGGTAGACCTAGATGTAAATAACAACATTTCAATAGTCAGAGCTTATTTTTTTACTGTACGAGTTGCCAAAAGTTGCACAGATACAATTACTAAAATAAGAGCCAACAGGTTTCACTTTGGCAAAGTAAAATTATTCAAAATTAAGTGGATAAAGAAATAAGCTCTGACTATTGAAACCTTGGTATTTACATCTAGGGACTACCTACTCACTGATGAGACCTCAAGAAAGGTCGAAACCGGTCTGGGTAGTGACCTTCTCTCATAATGTAGAACAGTAATACATCTCCTAGGAGCTGTGTTTTACATTATGGGAAAATATTAATGACAGTGATCAGATCTTGCTCCACCTTTACTACAAGTTGCCCTGGCATTGCACTACCAGGTGTTGGCTTGGACTCGCCGAACTTTATATAGTGTTCTATATTTGGCATGAAATGCTTAGGTTAGATTTCCTATCTTTGAGTTTCTTATTCAGCTAAGAAATAATGTGGTATTCAATATCCACTTAATTTTGAATAATTTTACTTCGCCGAAGTGAAGTCTATTGGCGCTTATTTTAGTAAAAGGATCTGTATTTAAGTTTTGCAGATCTGGAAAAGGCATATAACAAGGTGCCAAGAGAGAAGCTATTCAAACTTCTACAGTTATATGGTGTCAGTGGGGCATTATATCAAGCAATACTTGCAATACAAGTCTTTGAGTTGTATTGTAAGTCAGCAGTTAGAATTGAAGTTAGTACAGGAAGATAGTTTAATATTAAATCTGGTGTCAAACAGGGATGCATATTATCCTCTCTGTTATTATCTATGTGGATCACATTATGAAGGAAAATGGTATTAAAATCATCAAATTTGGAGATGTTAATGTTCAGCTTTTTTGCTGTATGTGGATGATGTTATACTACTGAATAAATCTGCTACAGGTCTGCAAGATTCCCTGGCTAAATTGAATAACTGTTGTAATAGATATAGTATGAAGTTCAGCAATAACAAGACAATGAAAATATCTTGTTATTGCTTATTATGAAAATATCAATTGCATTGTGAATAAAGAACCTATAGAACAAGTGAAACATTTCTGCTACTTAGTCATGATTTTTAGTGAAGATGGTAAATTAAATCTGGAAATAGACAACAGAATCAACAAAATTGGTATGGTAGGAAGTCAACTGAATAAATTTATATGGAATAAGAGAGAAATTAATCAAAACACTAAATTAGCTGTATACAAGACAGTGTTCAAACCAATTTTAACTTATCTTATCTGAGAAATGGATTAGAAGTAAAACACTTGGCCAAAGACTAGAGACCACAGATATGAGAGTCCTGAGAAAGATTAGGGGGGGGGGCATGAACAGATGGCATCATTGGCAATATCATATTAAAAATGAGGATATTAAGAAAGAACTTGACATTATTAGTATCCAGGAATGCATTAGCAGAGCTAATCTCAGGTGGTATGGTCACTTAAACAGAATGGGTGAGGAAAGATTAGCAAAACAGGTGTTCTCTACCAGGTTGGCAGGAAAGAAGACCCAGAGGATGACCAAAATATTGGTGAATTGATACAGTAAAAAGTGGCTTAGAACAGCGCTTCCCAAACTGTGGGCCGTGGCCCCTTTGGGGGCCGTGAAATAATGAAAACAATTGAAAATGTTTTAAGACTAAGTAGGTTTTTTATCTTAAAAAACGTATTTAATTTTTATTATTTATTATTTATTTTTTGTTATTTTTTTATATTTTAATAGAAAAAATCCCACATTGGTGTTGGTTCACAAATTTTGCTTCCTGCGTATTTCGGCGCTTAATGAATATTAGTAAATCTATCCTTATTCATATAAGTTTCATTTCAAAGCAGAAATCTAAGAATTGCAATTTCAAATATTTCACCTGATATTGGTGTAGCAATATTGAAACACATCCATCACATTAAATTGTTATTAAACTTCTTTTTTATGTTTTTAATTCTTTCTTTATTACTAATCGTTTTACGTTTCATGTGCTTGTACTGCAAATGTACAATAACAATATATCTATCTATATAAAAATATGAGATAATGTGCCATGTCAAATGCCATGTCATCTTACATACAGATGCTGAAAATGTAATATTTGCATTTGATTTTTGCAATATTCGCTGTGTATGTTTTGTATTGAATATAAATACAATAAATATTATAATAATATATGTCTATATTATGATTTTTTTTTTTGAGGGGGGGGCCGTGAAATATTTTAATTTTTCCTAAGGGGGCCCTGACATCCAGAAGTTTGGGAAGCACTGGCTTAGAAGACAGAAATATAAGATGTCATAATGTTGGAGTCTTGATAGTTAGCAAACTGATTTGGAGGAAAATTGTAGATAGGAAGTTAGTAATGAAGTAAATTTTCTATCCTCTACACCCCTTGAAGGTACATGGCAGGAATTTGATAATGATGATGATGAACAGAATGGGAGATAAAAGGTATTCAAAGCAAGTGTTTGAAGTAAAAAAAAAAGATATAGATGGGTTATTGTAGTTAGGATCACTTTAGAAGATTACAATGTGGATACTGATCGCATTGGAGATCTGACAAATAATAAACCAGTTTGGAAGAAATTTGATTTTAAACTAATAATGAAATCTTAATTGCAGTGGACTCTCCATAGTATTTGTGATACATTGCAAGGATATGCACTATAAAAATTATTTTGATGAAATTTTATGGTAACATGAAAAAGAACCACGCATGAAATATATTTTGAGAGAGAAATTGATTAGAAAGTAAGTTTTGAGGATTTGACTTCCTTGGTACCTCATAAATGAAAACCTGAACTTTATAGATGGCATGAAATATAGAATAAGCAAAGGCTTAGATAGTCATGGGAAGACTTTAAAAGATATTAAACCATGAGTTCTTTGTAGACATGAAATTTAAGTTAAAGAAGACTTCTAGCAATCTCGTTGAGTGTCTATGGTGAATTATTGCCACAGAATAGACAAACAAATGATAACAGAGAAATAAGAGAAGAATTAAATTTTACAGTCTTAATCTAGAAAAGACTTGGAAGAAGATAGTTCCAAATCAAAAACCAAAAGATTACCACATTATTCTGAATGATGGAAAAGCTTAGGGATCATACTGGGAAAGACTAAAAATGAGGTGGATGTACATTTGACTCTCACTATAGCAAACTTGTAGAGACCATAAGAATAGTTTGTAATACTGATTTTTTTTTTTTTAATAGCACCGTTCTGTACCAATGGGACATTAGTCAAGATTTTCCCTCCTCCCCTTCCATCCACATCTTGTTGACTAAACTGTCATGTGACAAATGTCACATGACAGTCAATGAAAATAGCTCTCCAGCAGTTAACTAGTGTCATTTTCATTTAAGTGAAGTAGAAGCCAAGAAAACAGAAAATTTTCCACTATAACATTATCTGCTGCCTATGAGGAATAATGCAGTTAATCTTTTATCTTCATTTTTTTTACCTCCATTTATCTTGGAGGTGAACATTTCATTAGTCCATGTATGTCAACTGACTTCTTTGATACAGCATGATGTAATTGTACTTCAATTAACCAACCCTTCTATTTATCAGAACTTTCCAATTTGGTTGGATAAATGGTCGATTATGTAAACAGTATAAAATAGCTATTTTTATCAATATCAATTGCTCCAACAGGTCCTTGGGCATTCATGATCTTCCAAGTATCCTTGGATTTTGTAACTATAATTCTAGAATAAGATGTTCAGCCCTATGCCTATAAATATTAATACTTTATATGTAAATTGTATGTTTGTTTTCTTGCCAGTTTTGCCTGATTTCAGGATAAAAAAACCTGAATTTTTGTGGGAAAAATCCTGCTATATCTGTATGCTACTGGCTAACTCACCTTCATTTGAAAAGTTTTAATAAAGGTTCTTGGAAATCAGGATAAATCTGGATTCGAATCTCTAGAAGGGATTCATATCCATATTTTTCCAACAGACAGAAGGCCATAATCAAAACAGACTGAGCTTTAGATGCTCTAGCTATTTTTAAAAATTCATGACCTTCCAAGTATCCTTGGATTTCATAACTATAATTCTAGGATAAGATGTTCAGCCCTATGCCTATAAATATTAATTCTTTATATGTAAATTGTATGTTTGTTTTCTTGCCCAGTTTTGCTTTAAAAAAAAGAGTTGCTACAAATGCATTTACTCATTTTTTATACTGTTTAATTTCAGAAATTTTGCTCATTTAGTTCTGTTGATCATAAACCTCAAGTGGAGCATTGTTAATGACATTTGGACAGTAGCAATAAATCACTGAAATATTGACATTGCATTGGAGAACTGCTTATCTGTTATGTTATCAAAGCTACTAAGACATCACAGAATATTGTAATGGTCATTTCATTGAAGATATGTTCAGTTGATTCATAGCAGCTCCATTGTCAGAACATTGAATATTTCCTTTTATTGCAAAGATCAAGATCTATAAGCACAAAATTTTTTTCTAAGTGGTTTAGAACTGAAGATGAGCTAACTAGTCTTATATAACAGGATTTTCCTCAAAAAAACCCTATGATTTTTAACGTCACCAAAAAAAATAAGCCAGTGATCAGTCTTTTGAAGGCATGCAGATTATCTTTTCATAGCATTAGTTAGTTGTGGTAGGCGATGGAGCATAATATCCTTATAGAAAGACAGTATGTCATACAACACATACACGTGCGCACACACACACACACACACACACACACACACACACACGCGCGCGCGCGCGTGCGCGTGTTAGTGACTAATGCATTTGCCATACCATGAACATATCTTGAAAATTCCATGAAAGGATTGTTTCACATACAAATGTTAGTGACTAATGCATTTGCCATGCCATGAACATATCTTGAAAATTCCATGAAAGGATTGTTTCATACTTTGGAAGACTTCCATTATTTTTACTTGACATTGATTTACTATTTATTAATTTTAATTTAAAATTTAGCAAATAAAAGTAACTGTAAAATAAAATTTAATTTGGCTACTGGTGGAGATTTAGCTGTCCCCCACCTTCCTCAATCTCCAAAGTTAGATAGGGCTAAAATGACCTCACCTACTTCCTATAAGGGATGAAAGGTATTAGCAGATTTTTATTTATGCATAGTTAAATATTTAAATATAAAAGATTAGCATTTATTCTTTAATATGTAAAGCCATAAGAATCCTATATACTATATATTTGTAATCAGTTCTCCTGATTGTGTGTGTGTGTGTGTGTGTGTGTGTGTGTGTGTGTGTGTATTAGCGATACTTATTAATTTTGCTTCTTTTCACTTTGTAGGATGGATAAATTGCACATGGCTTTGACTGAATTGTGTTATGCTATCAACTACAGTACCACAATCCATGTTTGGGAGCATACATTTGCTCCCAGAGAATATCTTACACAGCATCTAGAGAGCCGTTTTAATAAGTGAGTAGAATAAAGTAAGCATTTAGTCATTGTTTATTAATAATATTATGCCAATTGTTAATAATCATCCAATAGTTTATCATGAATGATATTTGTTTACCTTAAAATTCCTACTATATGTTAAAGACATTGCATCTTTTACACACACAAACTTATATTAGCTTTTAATCTGTTAATGGATTAACTACAAAAGAGGTATGATGCATCTAATACTAGATTAACAGCTATTTGACATTTTCTACATAGATAATTTCTACTCGTCATTATTGTTTTAACTCTTGCATAAGGAGGTATCCTTAATGCTTCATAGCACCTGTGGAATATTCTCCTGTTGATCAGTGTTATATATATTAGTTGATTTCTGGGGATATAATTGTAGCAATTTTTTTCATCAAATATTACTTTTAAAATCTTCAGTTGTGATAATCCAATATTATTTGAAACTCCTCACTAAAAATAATATTAAATCAAATATCCATTTGAAATCAAAAACGTCTCTTTCTCTTGCATTTTTGCCTTTTCTCTGGTAGTTCATTTGCAATGTCACTCTTTCAAATACAACACCCTCCTGTATATTTGTTTCATCATGATGATCAAATTCCTGATGCTGAGCACATGTGTGCATGCATGCATACACTGGTCAAAGTGGGGGGGGGGGACACGATTAGTAACCATATGTACCGAACATTTGCTTTCAGAATTTCTAATATACTGTCAATTTTGAGTGTACTATAAAAATATCTGTCTGTCTGTCTATCTATACACACACACACACACATTATAAATATAATAAATCATACTTGACTTATTTTATTAAGTAATTTCTCCAGCATCTCCCTTCTAACCCATTCCAACTTAATACACTCTGATTAGTTGCTTTTAACCTGCATTGCATAGTCGAACTGATACTGATGTCAGCAAGTCAGAGGCATATTTCTTTAATTTGATTTTTGTAGCTATGTAGATTTAAGTGAATTAATTTAGTGCTTGCAGATTTACAGGTTATAGCTAGACAAAAAAAAAAGGACATTAATATGAGAAATATTAAATTAGCAGTTTTAGTGCATTAAGCCCTCAAAATATTGGTCACTTTTGAAATTAAAGCAGGAAAGAACTGCAAATTCATTTAAAATTTGAGTGGCTGGCACATGTGATTTAATTTGTTTATAAACTGTATCTATATGCAGAAATTAAGTAGCTGAAGTAGTAAGCAATTAGGTTGCTCTTATAGAAATATTTAGCTTGCAACATAAAAGATCTTTCAACAAAAATGTCACCATTTTTAGGCATATCAGATTAAGAGTTTGTTGCTTGTGACTTTTTCTTCTTTGAGCACAGCCTACGACACAGACACACATAGTCTGAGACTGAAACTCGTGCATAGAATGTTTTTCATGCATACATGGGGTGGCAAAAATTAGCAGGAATATTTCTCTGAATGGGTGCATACAGGATATTATGACAGTAGTACGTGATAAATTTACATCATTAATAACCACCTGACAACAATTTGCTTCCAAGTTAAACTGCTATCTTTCAGGTCAGATCTTATATTTGAAAGGTTTTTTCATAATGGTCTTTTTCAAATGTCTTTTTCTTATATTTCAAATTTTAACTGCATCAATCCATCTAGATCTTGGTTGTTCTTGGATCTTTTTCCTGTCATCCTTAAATCAAAGACTTGTTTGCTATCCTTTCCTCTCCTAACCCAAATGTCTTAGGAAAATATTGAGAAATTTGCACAAGTAACAATAGTCAAGGACTATTAAATTTCTGCATTTTCAATAATTTAAAAATTACTAATACTTTTTTTTTTTCAAAAAAGAATATAAATGAATATACTTGGAATGGCAGAGAAACAAGATCTATAATTGATTATATCATTACTAATCAGAAACTAGCTCCATGTGCCAGAGATGTACATGTTTACAGAGGAAATTAAATTTTTTTCAGATCATTACTTAGTAGTTACTAAAATAGAAATACTAACAAAACAGAAAAAGGAAGTAATTCTGTTGAACTATGAAATATTTGTAGAAAATGTAAGCAGCAGAAACTAATGTTAATGTTGAAAGAGAGTGGAGTGAACTGTGAGTGATGTCATTAATCAATCTGGTTGCTCTCTTTTGTACTTGTCAGGCATTTTTAGAGAATTCTTAGGAACACCACCCCAAATATACAGTATTCAGTGACTGAATGGATCTCTTACAAGTTGATAGCAGTTCAGAGAAAGCAACACTTTCAGCAGAAAGAGAAAATCTAATCTCTTTGATGTCAAGAATGTGATATTGATAATATCTTTCTCCTAAGAAAGATTGGAAGTTATAACTTTACCAAGAAGATAAATCTCATGTAAGATGGAATTGTATAGCAACAAGGTTCGCATACATTAACAAGATTTATGAAATCCCCACTGAAGATAAAGTGATTCAGAGACTCGAATTTACAGTTGTAAAAGTTGATATTTTGGAAGTGTTGTTGATTATGTATTGTGAGGTTTGTAAAATGAGAACAAGGAATGCAGCATACTATCATTTAGCATACCTGTGGAATGGATTTGCAGTCACCTGGAGAAGGGCATTTATATATAAACGGAAGAGACCATTGTATCATTGATTTAGTTTTTGGTGTTACCACAGGTCTAGCTCCAACTGCTGAGATAATCTTGATGGACCTGTGTTTCACTCAGGATTTCTCCATGAGTGCAGGTCACAAAGATGCCTCCAATGATCTCGATCTTGAGCCTCTCTCTCTCTCTTCCATGTTATACCCATAGATTTCACTAGTGGATCTTCCCATCTTGTAGGTGGTCTTCCTGGTTTTCTCTTTATTCTTGGTTGCCAGTTGAGTATTCTATATATATCCATCTGTTATCCCTGATTCTGGTCATGTGACCTGTCCATCTCATCTTGTTTTCGTATACTGCAGTTACCACATCTTTTATGCCTGATCTCTTTCTTAGTTCTGTTTCTAACATGTTCCATTTTGCTGATGTTACAAATCCTATGTTCTATTGATGCTGAGTTATTCTGAGAGTCTCTTCTTCTTCTTCTCTTGTCGTGTTCCATGTTTCTGATCCACATGTGAGTGATGGAAGAGTGTCACTATTAAATAGTTTTGCCTTTGCAGAGATGTCAAGATTTGGATCAGTAAGCCTTTCTTTTTTCTGAATGATAGCTATGCAGCTTTCTTTCTTTTTGCTAGTTCTTCAGATAAATCATTATTCATTTTTATTGTTTGTCCCAAGTAATTGTAGGAGTCGACTTGTTCTATAGGGATGTTATTAATATAGGTGACTGTCAATTGTGTAGATGTTTTTGATCCATTTTGTTTTTTCTAGATTCATTTCTAAGCCCATCTTACTGCTGGTTTGTGTATATTTTTTCACCCATTTCTTCTAGGTCTTTTGGGTTGTGGGATATCACTACTAGATCATTGGCAAACATAAGGATTTGTAGTTTTTCACCATCTATGCTTATTCCTCTGTTTAGGTCTATTTTTTTCAGAATGTATTCTAAAGTGCAGGTAAATAGATTTGGGGAGATCACATCACCTTGGCAGATCCCTCTCTTTATATCTATATTTATAGGTTGATCAAATAGGGTTATTTGTGTGGTCTGATTTTTGTTAATTTTTTTTATCATGCCGATGTAAGTTGGGTCGACATTTACTTCCAGTAAGTTACTGATGACTGCATTGTGTTCTATGGTATCAAATGCTTTTTTAAAATCAATAAAAAGGAAGCATAGAGGGGATTCAGTATTCTCTGCATTTTTCTGTTAGTTGTGAAATGACCTGGATATGATCTATTGTGGAGAAGCCTCTTCTGAATCCTGCCTGCTCTCTACTGGAGTTGTCTTCAAGAGTGTTTTGGATTCTGTTCATGATTTTATATATGTGAGAGAGAAAATATAATGAATAGAAGTATGGTTTTTGAGGTCTTCCATTCCTCTGGAATCTTTCTTTCTTTGAAGTATCACATGAATCTGGAAGCCAAGACTTTGAAAATAATTGGTCCACCTTGTTGGATTTCTTCAGCCTTAACATGATCAAGTCCTGAGGCTTTACCTTGACTCATTTTCTTAAGGGCATGTTCTGTTTCTTCTGGAAGTACATCTGGTATATTGCTTGGTTTTGGAATAATAGGTTCTGAGACTTGGCACTTAGTTGCATAAAGATCATTATAAAAATTCTGCACAATTTATTCTATCCTTTTTCTATTAGTATGGTTTTCTCCATTTTGATCATGTAAAGCAGATGGAATTGACTGTTTAAAATCTAAGCCTTTCTCTATTTTTTTCAGGCTGGTTTTTGGCCTGCACTGCTTCTCTTAGTTTTTGCATCCTGAAAGCTTTGTAGTCTTCTAGAATTCTTTTCCTTAGTAACTTACAGATAATTTTGCATTCTAGAAAATTTTAGAAATCCTTCAGATTTCTTCAGTTTTCTCTTTTTCAGTAGTTCTATAGTTTGAGGTGAGAGTCGTTCTCTTTTCTTTTGTTTCACAGGAATTTCTGATTTTTTCTTGCACTTGTTGAATTTATTAATAAAGTCAATATAGTCATCATTTATATAACAGTCCTTAATAGTCCATTCAGTCTCTTCTATGTAGTTCCTGAACTTGTAGTCTATTTGTTTGGGTTGTCTTTTGTGGTTTGATATTGCTCTGATATGTTGTTCTTTTTTGTGGTCTATTCTTATAATGGCTCTGAGAAGTCTGTGGTCAGAATCTATGTTGAAGTATGTTTCGCGTATTGTACCAACATTTTGTACCAGTCTTTTACAGTCTGTTAAAATGTAGTCAGTTTCATTTTTTGTGTCTCCATTCGGTGATTGCCAAGTCCATCTTCTTCCTGGGCGTTTGTTGAAAAAAGTGTTCATGATAAAGAGTTGTTCAGCTGCAGCAAATTCAGCTAATCTCTCTCCTCTTCTATTTCTTTCTCCCAGGCCATTTGGACCTATAAACTTTTCGTTTTCTTTTCCACATCCTATTTTGGCATTAAAGTCACCACCAACGAATGTGTATATACTTGTAATTTGATGCCTGTTCGAGATTCATGTAAAAATTTTCTATTTCTTGATTATCAGCTACAGATGTTGGAGCATAGCAGGATATTAATTTTATTGTTCTCTGTTCCAATTAGGAGTACACCTATTCTTTCAGATATGATGTTACAAGAAAGGAGTGACTTGGTGAGCTTAGATTTAACAATGAAGCCCACTCCACCTTGCTTGCCATTGTTTGAGGATGCTCCAAAGAGTATCTGTGAGCCATTGTACCATCTTGCTGTCAGTTCTTTCAATCTTTTTGTTTCATTCACTAACAGGATATCTAAGTTGCTATTGGTTAGTTCTTTGATTAATAAATCTATTCTGTAGTCTCTTGCTAAAGCTAGAGTATTAAGGGTACTGATTGCCATTTTCATAGATTTAAGAGGCAGCCTGTTTTCATCTGTGAGATTCTTAGCACCCTTGGCCTCACTCGGTGCCTTACTGCCACTGCAGAAAGGTGAGTGTGGGCTGTGCAGGACTTGAGGCTATTTCTCTTGCTGCAGTAGTGGCATCTTTACTATGGTCGCATATACACTTCTCCTGACCAGGGTTCTGAAGTGTTTGCCAGAGCTCTGTTAGTGGTGTTGGGTCTAGGTCCAATAATGATTAGGATTCTCAACACCCAGCAGGGAGGTAGAGTTGGACTTTGCACTCCAAACTGCATAGATCAAAATTGAAACCAGTCCGGATAGTGTGCTCTTTTGTTGTGGGCAAACTTTTGTTTGCTCAAGCTTGGGTAAAGGATAAAAAAAATATAATTTCTGTGAAGTATGATTTACTAATGTCAGTGTTATTTTTACCATTGATGCATGTTAGTCAGCCTGATATTCAAGTGATTATATCTCCTCCTGAGTATAATATAACTCTAGTATGCCAATTCAGATATCAATTTTATGTATCTTTAAGTAAATCTTTGTTTTGCTGTTTGAATTGTTCACAATGATTACATGTTTCTTATCATAGCATTTCTTTCTCAGTAAATGATAATATATGCGAGAATAAAATGCATTTTTCCCCATATGCTTTATGTATTGCAAACGAAATACATCTTTTGCAGTCATGTAAAGTTCATTTCTCATTCAGTGAAAGGTAGTGAGAATGAGAAAATGAGTTTTAGAAAAATTCTTAAGTGTAGCTTATGAATTTAACTTACAACAGAGTTATATTGAAATGGTGGTTATTTTTTTGCATTGCAGATTAAAAAAAAAAAGATATTTCATAAATAAAGTTTTATTTAATTATTTATATATTTTTTTATGAAATCAGTTTGAAATCAAAATTTTAAGTATTTTAGTACTGGAGTGTTAAACTATAAATTTTGTTTTCCCTAGTTGCTTTGCTTCTGATGATATTTTACTTATGTGCTCATTCAGATAATTAATTAGTCTTGTGTGTTTGTCTCTAGAGCCCTGGTTGGAATGGTGATGTATAACCCTGAAAATAATGAAATTGCCAAACCATCAGAACTTTTGACCAGTGTAAAGGCCTATATGAATGTTTTGCAAGGTATAGAGAATTATGGTGAGTTACATTTTCTTAAAGAACTTCTTAAAGTTAATATATGATTAAGCCTAATATTTTTCTTAGTACCAGTCTATTCTCGTGGAAAGGCTTAGACGTTGGTTATGCATTTTTTACTGAGTAATTTAAGGAAATTACAACGTCATCTAGTATATACATTAAAATAAAATTTTAATATACTTCAGTATTTCGGCAATGTCACGTTGCCATTTTCAAGAAACTTAAGAACAAGACACGTGCATGCAGGCACAACAGACAGTAAGTGAGGAAGAAGCAAGAAGCTATTTCGGCAACATCACGTTGCCGAAATATTGAAGTATATTAAAATTTTATTTTAATGTATATACTAGTTGACATTGTAATTTCCTTAAATTACTTAGTAAAAAATAGTACCAGTCTAATATATATATATATATATATAAAAGTAAAACTATAGGTTGCCACCTGAAAACAATAAAATCTGCTTTGCTAAAGATGTAATGAACTGATTGTAAAAAACATTCTGCTGTTAACTGTGCCAAGCTTATAAGTCCATCTGGTCCATCTACCATGTTACTGCACATGAAAACTGCTGCAAACTCATAGGCATACAGTCACCCTTGTTGGTAGCCATTACTAGATGCAATCCACATTTATTATAGCAAACTTGTGGAGACCAAAGGAATAGTGTATTATAATGAACAGTATATGCCAGGGGTCTTCAACAAATGGCCTGCAGAGCTCTTTGTCGTGGCCTGCTGGCCATTTTGAAAAAATAACTACTTAACATTAAAACTCTATTAAATGAAAAATGATTTCAATGGAGCTCTCAGGCCACTAAGCTATACTGTGGTATTTAGAATTGTAAGATGCTTTCCAGATTCACAAGGAACGCTGTGCACTTGATACTTTATATAAAATCCTATAAAAATAAATATTAAATAGACATGCTTCTTCAGCCATCTACCAGCACCAAGCGATACTTAAGTACTAGTACTAATGTCACAGGTAGATGGCTGAAGCAGTAGTTCGTTCGAATGCGCTGTCTAGTGACTTCCAGATATATCTCAAAGGTTCTCGATACTTCGTTATTTTCATATAAATACAAGAGGATCTCATCCACAGTCAGTCAGTTGTGAACAGTGTGATATTCATGTACAAGCGCACGCAGGTTCGTCGTGTCAGCCATAGCCTGTTGTGGTTTTATGTTGCCAGACTTTTTTCGTTAGTGCGAGACATTCAGTGGTTCAGTGGATAATAACCGTTACATGGCCATTTTGGATCATTTTTTTGGATTCACCTTCCATCGCTATGGTGTCTACAAGTAAAAAGCGTAAATCAAGTGATTATTGTCGAGTTTTTAATGAAAAGTGGACCAATTTGTACTTTTCTGTGCCGATTGAAGATAAGCCAGTGTTTAATTTGTCATGAGTCAGTGTCAGTATCAAAAGAATACAATATAAATCGACACTATGAGACAAAGCATGTGTCCAATTTCGATCACTTTCAAGGGCAGCTTCATGTGGACAAAGTGAACCGTCTCCAAATTGATTTAAAATGCCAGCAGGGTACGTTTAAAAGGCAGAGGGATGAGAGCGAAGCATGCGTCAAAGTAAGTTATGTAATAGCTGAAAAAACTGCTAAAAAATCAAAAGCTTTTTGGACAGCGAGTTTGTGAAAGAGTGTGTCATCACTGCTAGGGAAATTTGGTGCCCAAGTAATAAGGAAGTTTTTTAAAAAACCAAGTTTGTCAGGGGTAACTGTAGTACGACGTGTCAAAGAACTTGGCAATGACATTGAAGGAACTTTAAAAAACCGTCGTCCAAATTTACATCATATTTACTTGCTTTAGATGAAAGTACAGATGTGAAGGATACAGCACAACTCTCTATCTTTGTCCGTGGCATTGATCAACAATTCACTGTGACAGAAGAACTGCTAGCACTCGTACCTATGAAGGGAACAACAAAAGGCACTGATATTCTTGAAGCTGCCAAGAAAACGCTCCAGCGTTTCGACTTCAGCTTAACCAACCTCGAGGGTGTGGTAACTGATAGTGCCCCTGCTATGGTGGGAAAGAACAAAGGGTTTGTTGCGCTGCTACAGAAAGAACCGGAACTAGAAGGAAAAGATTTTGTTCATTACCACTGTTTAATCCACCAGGAGAATTTGTACGCGAAAACTATTGGATTTGAGAATGTCATGAAAGTTATTGTGACTGTCGTCAACATTAGTAGGGCAAGGGGATTGAATCATTGTTAATTCCAAGAGTTTTTGACCCAAGAGTGCGAAGCAGATCATGGCGATGTGGTTTATTATAGTGATGTGCGTTGGTTGAGCGGAGGGAAGGTTCTTAAATGAGTCTCTGACTTAAGGAGCGAAATACAGCAGTTCATGCAAACCAAGGGGAAGCCAATTGCGGAATTCAACGATCCAAAGTGGATGACAGACTTTGCCTTTGTGACCGACATCTCATTGCATATGAATGACCTAAATATGCGACTACAATCCAAAGATCAACTGGTGCACATTCTGTTTGATCACATCAAATCTTTTGTGGCCAAGTTCAAACTTTGGGAGGCACAACTCGCAAAAAAAGACAACTCATTTTCAGCTTCTCGCTGAGTCCAACTATTTGTATCTTAATGAATACGCTACAAAATTATCGTTTTTCGAAGTGAGTTCGAAGAGAGATTTAGTGATTTTCATAACCAACAGTCTTCTTTAGATTTATTTTCAATGCCATTCAGTGTCAATGCTGCTGAAATGCCACGCTCAGTACAAATGGAGCTGCTTGAACTCCAAAACAACTCTTCTTTGAGAGAAATTATTTAATATGCTCTTGCTTACATTTTACAAAGACTACATTTCTGAGGACACATTCCCTAATCTTTGCCGGCATGCTTTGAAGATGTGCGCTTTGTTAGGAAGCACATATTTATGTGAGCTGTTCTTCTCCAGAATGAAGCATGTGAAGTCCAAGACAAGAACTCAGATTATGGACCAACATCTCGAGAATATTGTGTGCATAGCGACTTCCGACATTGATGCCAACATGGACAAGGTGGTCAAGGAAAAACATTGCCAAGTTTCCCATTGACATTGTAAAAAATGAATATTTTCTTCATTAAATTATCTTTTTTTCAAGTATTGATTGTATTTACTTATCATGAACCCGACTCCTACCTACACTCTTAAAGCTGAGTTTATTTATTTTTATAGGATTTTATGTAAAGTATCAAATGCACAGCATTCCTTGTGAATCTGGAAAGCATCTTACAATTCTAAATACTGCAGCATAGCTTAGTGGCCCGCTGACTGAAGCCAGAGGGCCACTAAGCTATGCTGAAATTTTGAAATTTTTATTCAATAATTTCAATAATAAAAATATCGAATATAAAATATTCAATATTTTATATTGAAATTTTTAATGCAGCCTGCACTGTATGAAAGGTTGAAGACCCTGGTCTGTGAATTTCCTTTAAAATGACATAGTTCAGGTCAAAGAAAATTAATATCATTCTACTTATATTATTTCATTTTACTAGAGGTATAAGCTTTGCAAAATGATCCACTTTCTTATCCTTTTGAGTGATATTCAGAAGTTTCATGTTTTTTCCTCTACCTTAGTTTTTAAGACTCAGTTTGATATTTGATCTTACCACTGCTAAGATCTGTACTTTTAGCATCAGGTGTACTTATCCTTTGCACATTATTAACACTTCTTTTCACAGACTACTTAAAATTTTGGCTAATATGTAATATGATATTAGCTGCACTCCCCTCTACCTAAATTCAACCATAATTTTTATGTCAGGTTACCCACCTATTTGTTATGACTGATGTAAAAAAATTACTGAAAAAGAGAAAGCCTGCTTTTTAGCAAGTGAAATACATTGTTGGCATGCTGATAAAGTAGTTCCCTCAGATGATTTTAATCAGTTTCTAATTAGTCTCTGAAGAAATTATTTTTTCTTTGTTTCGCTGAACACTTTATAGGTTTTTCTGACTTTAAAATTCTTAAAGAATCTTTGAATACTTTAGAAAACTTACTAATAAAATATGTTTATTAATTATATTAACTATATATTATATATAGATATCCCCATACATCGAGTTTATAGTAACAAATCATGTGCTTTTTAATACTGCAATCAAGAAATTCATTTATATTATGTAACTGAATTTCTTGATTCAACAATAAGGTATACTAAGATTTACCATTTGCAGTATGATTTCTGCTTTCTTTCAGCCTATGCTACTTTTTACTATTACTGCCAGTTATTTGTATTCTTTGACTAATTAGCTAGCTAACAGTTTCCAAAGTCTACCAGATAATTAAAAGATTTCAGCATATAGGTTATGCTTGTAAATAAGATAGTAACATATTATATTATAAATTAAAAACGCCAAGAAATAATATTCTTGATTTAATCCTATATCCATGTGTAAGCAAACAAAGTACTAAGGCAATTGATGTGAAGTCATTATCCTCTATATATAAGTAGCCCAGTCTTGAAGATACTTTCTTGCCCAAACTTTGTTTGCTTACACTTGGATAAAGAATTAAACCAAGAATATTATTTCTTGCATCTTTAATTTATAGCATAACAAGTAAAGAAACTTTCAACGGTAACATAATATTAAATGCCAGTCAGATTGTGTGCCTGATTTCCACCGAAAGGCTCTAGGTTCGAATCCCACTTCAGCATGAATATCTGTAATAGCCTTAAGCTGATAGACAGTTTTCATTGCTTGGTGTGAGACCATTTTGTGTATTGGAGGCCTAAAGTGGCTTAAAAAGCTTCCATATTTGGTCTCTAGAGCAGAGGAATGATTTCGGATCTAAGAAATGTACAGTTTTTTTTTCATGAATAAGATTTGCATATAATGGAAGGGGGGAGCCTTAAAGCAAATATATCATGATACATTAATTACGATGTTGCGTGTAGTAGATTATTTTCATCACCTGGTGTGAGAACTGCCACTCTGTTTATTAGAAATCTGAAGTGACTTCAGAAAGTTCAATGTTTGGTTTTTAGATTAGGATTATTGAATTATCAACCCTTGGCTTAGCTTATTCATGGTACTAAAATATGCTGTAGGTTTCTGGCATTATAAGAAATAGTTCTTTTTCTTGCAAGGTTTGCTATAGTGATATTTGGTGGAGTAAACTTTAGGAATAAACACCAGAGAAAATATTGGCATTCGTTGTATATCACCCCGCCCCCACACAGAACGACCATACATGGAATTGAAAGTATTCATGCTTGTACTGTTTGCAATTTTGGATGCTGTATTTTTTAAACTTGAATATTTATTTGGTTCCTTTGTCATGTTGTTATGAAATTATAAGGTAACAAAAAAATAGAGAAAAATAAGTAGCATATTGTTTCATTGTTAGGGCTTCACAGGTTTAAAAAAAAATATATTTTACAGCATATTTAATTTGTACACATCACCAACAAAATACATTGTGTGGTTTATTAAAAGCATTTGGTAAACTAATTATGAAAAGCAAAGACAAAAAAAAAATTGTATTGTCTTTTTATTCTCCAAATTGAATGAGTGGAGCTCTTTTTGTCCTAACTTTTGGAAATTGATGGGCATTCAGTCTGCACCCTTAGCTGTTACCAATACTGAGCTGTATCAGTGATTTTCAAGCATCAAAGTAGGAATATAACAGTGGAAAGCTGCTACCATCTTGTAATTCTAAATCCTGACACTAATATTGTTTAATGTAGTGTGAGTTTAATGAATGAATTTTTTGAAATGTGGGGTTAGAAACTCTGGTTTCTGGAAGAAATTATTTAACTTGGAAAACTGATGAAAAAATCTCAGTAAAATTCATAGCAGCAACAAGTAGAATTGAACCTATAACAGTCTTTCTTTTTAGCAATCTAGCATTGTGGAATAAGGCTTCACAAATACAAAAGAACATAAGAAATATAATAATAATAATAATACACTTTAACATTAAAAAAAAGCTCTTATACATTGTTAATTATATTTTTATTAACTACACAAATATCAACATTCATTATTTCACCATTCAGGTGATTAGAAAATTGGACATTTTAATAGAACATATTGATAATTTTTTATGAGTAAAAATTAGAAAGTACTGTAATCTGAAAATGAATAGATGCAGTAATGAAAGAACAAAAATTATCACCGACATAAATGTATGTAATGTTTATTTTCTCAGTTATTTTCAGCCTTGTGTTAAAAAAGGCTACAGCAGAATAGAAAACTTCAATTAACTAGAAAAATCATAGAGTAGAATAATGTCGGTATATTAAAAAAAGTGCCTTAATACAATTTATTATATGATTTTGAACTGCAGATGTACTGTAAATGACTGTAGTTATTTAACAGTAAGAAGCAAACCAGCATTTTCTAGTAAAAAATATTGGAAACCAGTAATAGTAGTTGTAGTAGTATATTGCTGTATACCAGTAATATGCGGCAAGTCGAGAACCAGCATGACGACGAATGCCTGCTTTCCATTGTTAAAACATTTTCAATTTTTTTTGCTAGAAATGCTAACTGTTATTACTTTCCTTCTAGTTTTTTAATTCCTGCTATTTCCTGATGAAGTGAGACAAAGTTTTTTTGCAAAACTAGTTGAATTAAAATAGCTTCTATCTGACATCTTTGTGTGTAGTTCAATACCGGAAATAATTAGTTCTAATATGTAACTTCTCCACAGAAGCCCATGCAACGAAAAGATCTCAAGTGTTGGACAAGTGAAGAAGATTGTCAGAAATTCAAGTAGGAAGGTTAATGATTTATTTTAAGTCATAGTTTACAGCAGAAATCTCTGCCTCTTTTCCAGCTTGCTCAGTGAAATTTGAAAAAGGAAGCCAATTAGAATTATGGACATTGAAATCACTAAGAAGGATGACTTCACTGTTTGGGAATTTTGAGTGTATGAAATTGAGATTTAAAGATAAGAAGTCAAAAAGGTCAGAATGATTTTTAGAATTAGGATAACAGTAGAGGCAGTAGGTGAATGAAACAGAATGTGCAAATAAATTTTAAGTCACAGGAGGTCAGAAAGATAAGATTCTAGGTGAAGCATAAGAATCCTTTGGCAAGGATTATTAGAATGCACAAAAGCAAATTACCTCCTTTATGACAGGAGAAGTATAAAGGGTAATTTGGACAATTAAAATGAACTGTGGTTGATTTAGTAGAAATTTGAGGTTCAGTCAGAAACAGAACAGAACACATCAGGTTTGGGTGACTGAAGATGATGATGCACATCATTTAAGTTACTGTTGATGCCATGGATGTTGGTAAAGTGAATATGAAAGATTTTTTTTTTTTAATTTTAGAGGAAGGTTTATTTATTTATTAATTTATTGTTGAACTGCAGACTATATATATATATATATATATATATAGACTTAGTTTCATGTTTAATGTTACAAAAATTGAAGAGAAAAAGAAAAGGGAAACATGCAGCAGAAGAAAATAGACTCTTGAACGTGTTGCCCATACAGAGAGCATCCAATGTCCAAACTACAACGTGGCCTCGACAGTGCCTTCCAAATACATGGATTCCCTCCAGACACGACATGGCAGCGTAATTGGCAGCTAGATTATGTGCAATTTGAACAAGAAGCCTTCTAAAAGACATGTTACCATCTGCTTTGGTCCTGTATGCTAACTGGTGGCCAGCCTGTGGAACTGCTTTACTGCTGTACCTTTTGAAGGTGGAGGAGGTACTCGATCCCATCAGTATGTTTGGCATGCCCTTGAAGGGTATCATCCATGCTGCATGTTAAAGGTTGGGGGGAAAGGGGTACCAGAACTCTTATTCTGGGAACAAAACATGGCGGTAACCACTTCAGGTCCCCAATAAGTAATGTGATGGTATTTCACTGGGAAATGAAAGTCAACTACCACCTAGGACCAGTTGGCATTTACTCTTACTGGGAAGGTATCCCTTTACAGTAGGAATACTCACTATTGTGAGAGCCCTTTTAGTAGAAACAGGCCACATCACGAGAAGGCAGGGTTGACGTGACATAGTGGCTCAAAGTTTCCCAACAGCGAAAAGTTTCTTTTAGCATTAAAAGCATTCGGGAAGGAAATTCTCTTTCATTTTTGATAACATTTCTTTTATGTGTGTGTGTGTGCATATGGCGTAATTCAGTGTTTTCTATGTGCAATTTTTACTACTGGTGTAAATGATAGGACCGCATGCACAAGAGAAACAAGGTAAAAACTGAATTAAACCACAATGCAAATTTCCTCACGGATTCATTTTTCATCTCAGGATATCACTCATACATCTTCTAAATTAACCCATTAACTATCAACTCATTAATAGAATGAGTCTTCAAACACCTTTATAACTATAATAAAAATCTTATTTTGGTTATAAATCCATAAGTTAATTGGTTTGAACACTTATCTTGTATACAGCTAATTTTGTGTTTGACTAATTTCCCTCTTATTCCATATAAATTTATTCAGCTGCTTTCCTACCATACCAGCTTTACTAATTCTGTTGTCTATTTCCACATTTAATTTGCCATCTTCGCTCAAAATTGTGTCTAAATAGCTGAAATGTTTTACTTATTCTATAGGTTTTCCATTCTCGATGCAGTTGATGTTTTCAATGTTTCTGCCTATTTTCATTGTCTCTGTCTTGTCATTGCTAATTTTCATACCACTTTTTATGTTATTACATTATGTTTAATATCACTTTTCTTCATAATGTGATCCATATAGATAATGAATAACAGGGGATAATAACTCAAATACAGACTAAGTATTATTTGATATAATGTCTCGTTGACACCATATAACTGTAGTATTTTGAATAGCTTTTCTCTTGTGACTTATGCTTATTGCAAGTCGGCAAAACTTGCACAGATTTTTTGTTATATTCCCATGATTTTGCAACTGTTTGGCATAAAGTGAAAATCTGATCCTGACAGCCTCTATTTGGCCTGAATCCAGCTTGTTCTTCACCAAGCTTTTCTTCTACAATCCTTCTCAACCGTTTCTCAAGTATACTTGCATAAACTTACCAGGAACACTCAGTAGGGAAATACCTCTGTAATTCTCAAATTCAGATTTATTTCCCTTTTTATATATGGGTACTATGAGAACTCTACTTCAATCATCTGAATTTTGTCCCTCTTTTCAGGCATTCTGAACTATGCAGCGCAGCCACTTCAAGACTTTTATACCATCCATATTTGAGCATTCGGCCTTCGTAGCTCAGTCAATATAGATGAAGCCCTTTGGTCAGAAAGACCTGGGTTCAATTCCTGTCAGTGACATGAGGAACCTTTATCGTTAGTATCATTAGTATCTTATTGATCCCACAAAGTGTAATGTTTTTAACTATAGCAATCTAGAAAGTCATGGAGATGGAATTCATCAAGATTATTACCTTTAATGAACAAACAAATAAAAAAACACTAAATTTTCTTTTGTATTGGGAGATTTTTAGCCTCCTAAACCTGGACAACCTAGAGCAGGGACAGAAATTATCAAGTATGGTATAATTCTTACATTTGGGTTTCAGTGAGTATGTTTAGACCCTCCACTCTTCTCCTTTCATAGCTTGTTCTCTTACTTTACTGTAATATTTCTTGATATTTTGATAACTGGCCACTGATATATCTCTGAAATATTAGTTTCTAATACAGTGATATCTCGCTAATTTGAACTAAAATAAAAACCTTGCTCGTTTGGATTAGGGAATTTTTTCCCAAGAGACAACAATAACTAGCGTTTACGACAAAAATAATCAGATTCTGATGGTACATCAATTTAATTCTGTAAATAAATCAACTGATAGAAAACAGCTATTCTACTGTAATATAAAACAAAAAAATAATACAGTACACAAGTTTATTTTAGTAAGAAATTTAGTTTGTGTGTACCTGTATTGTTGAGGATTCTGATTTAATAAAATTGCATAGTTCAGTAAGTAACTTAATTTGTGTAAAAAATATCACTTTCTTGTACACAACACAAAAAAAGTTTCACAAAATAACACAAAAAAGTTTTTTTATTCTTTGTAAAAAAAGTCACTGATTTTCTTTTGTTTAGTGGAAGCTAAACTTTTTTCGAATGCTTCTACTTTGAGCTGCATTAGCAATAAAACTATGGAATTGCGTATTGTTCTTCTTAGCACATTCTATAAACATATTAAAACAGTCAGCTGCCTCTTCATATTTTACTTTTTTTTTCTTCGAGTTCTTCATTGTCATCATCATCTTCTAATTCATTCTGTATTGTCACATTTATAATTTCAGCATCTGATTTGATTTCAAATTCACTTTCGGTTCTACCTGTAATCCATTCCGTAATGTCTGTTTGTGAAATTTCAACATTTGGATTTATATTTTTAACCAAATTATGCACGTTTTGAATTTCCTCTTTTTGTGTATATTTGGGATTCATGTCGACAATACAGCACATACTGTACAGTATAAAAAAGCAAACGTGAACACGCAATAAATCAGAATAGGCCTCCAGTAACCGTACAATCGACAGTATGAAAAAAATACTGTACCGTAATAATAATAAAATAAATAATAATAATTAAAATAATAATTATTAAATAAAAATAATAGTACACAAAATAATAATACGCAATAAATAAAACTTTTTTTTCTTTCAAACCACAGTTCGGATTACTTGAGGGTTCGGATTAAAGAGGTTCGGATTAGCGAGATACCACTGTATTTAGATATTCCTAATATTCCATATAATAATAATTTTATATGTTATTCATTTTTTGACTGTGGTATCATGCATTTTTGCTGTTATAATAAGGAAATTTTATTTATGCTTTAGAATCTGAAGAATTGTACTATAGAAGTAATTTCTCTAGTTCATTTAGATATTACAAGAGTCTTCAACAATGTGTTACTTCAACAGACACAGCCTCAGGATAGTCATGGAGACAAAACCGTTACCTGTCTTTACACTAATTGGTATGTCATATTGATTTGCTTCATTTTATCTCAAATATTGATTTGCCCATAGTATACAAGGTTATAAATGATTTAGATAGTTAATAATACAAACATGAAACAAAAACTAAACAAAAGAAAACTATGTTTTATATAGCAATCTGGAATTTAATTGGCAATCCAAAGTGGTGCAAAGGGTAACATGTTACCTAATGCTGGTTTATTTAGTAATTGATACAAGAAGTTTGTTAACAAAACATGCCTCTGGCCTTCCATATGTTTATTGAGAAAATATTAAATGCATTTGTGAATGTTTTGTTTTAAGTTCACAAAAGTTCTATGTGAGCCATTTGAGAACTTGGAATTCCATTACCTAAGTGTGGAAGGGCTCACTTTAGTGAGTATGAGAGTGACAAACCAGAGGTACCTGATGCTGAACCATGCCTTATTTCTATTATATACATCTGTTATATTGTCTGTAGACTGGTCTCTTCCCTTCTTTCTTTCTTTCCTAATTTTTCTTTTCTTCTTTCCATTCCCCCCCCCTCCCCCAATGATATTAGAATATTCAAGGGCTAGGGGTGAATCTTTCCTATTTTGCTATCTCGTCTTATGCAATGGGAGTCTGCCTCACCTATTAGGTGAAAGCCCCAATCCACCTGGCCAAACATGGATTGAATTGGAGAACAGAACTTCCCAGATATGTGGAAAGGGCCTCTGCAACCCTACCACTTTTTTTTTCTTGCAGTGACTTCACTCCAAAATGCTAATATGATTGTGGCTTATAACATCTCATGCTTAATCGGTTATCAATCACATAGAATAATAGAATAATCAGAGTTGCATTTAGGGCTTAAGCAGAGAGTCCTGTTCAGAAGTATATTACAGTCTCCAACAAAAGTCAATGATATTGTGAATGAGGAATACAGAAAGTATAAGATTAATCTTAGAAGGAAATTTTACATAGGCACATGGAATTTTTGGGGGTCTACAAATGGGTACTCTTGATATTGTTTAAAGAGATGGAGAGGTATAAAATTGACATCCTGGGAATAAGAGACCAGACAGAATGGAGAAGACCACTTCAAAAGACAGGATAGTAAGCTTGTTGTTTATTCAGGAGAATAAAAAAAAAAAAAAGCTACTACAACTCAAAGCATAATGGGGTAGCTGTGATACTGAAGACAGTTCAGGCAAGAACCCTTCTTAGTTATAATCCTGTTAACGACAGGATACTTTGTATTAGACTTAAGGTTCATCCTACCAATGTGTCAGTCATGGTAGTTTATGCATCCCACACAGATAGGCCTGATGAAGAGAGTGAGGAATTCTATAAAAACTAACATTGTTTTGGACTGCCTTCCAATGAGAGGTGTACTTTATGTCTTAGGGGATTTTAATGAAAAAGTGGGAAGGACTATGAGAGTTAGGCCTGAGTGTGGCATTTTTGGTCTTGGTGAACATAACACCCATGATTAAAGACTGTTTGAATTTGCTCATGCTAACAGATTAGTTATTGCCAATACATGCTTCCAAAAACACCCACAATGGACCTATACTTGGAGATCTAACATTGGTTAGTCAAGGCACTAGATTGATTACAGCCTGGCTCTCCAGCAGTGGAAGACAAGCATCTCTGATGTGCATACTTCTCCTGGAGCAGACTGTTATACAGACCATCAGCTAGTAAGAGCCAAGGTTTGACTAAGACATTGAAACCTTCCAAGTCAGGCACATCCCACTAGACTGGACGTTAGAATAATTCCTATTTGATTCACAGAAGAAACATCAACTCGGTTGGATGATTTTTTGGAGACTAGTGAGGAGAACTCACCAGAAATGCTTTGGGAATAAGAGTCAAGGTTATAATACAGGATACAGCCAAGAAGTATCTCAGCCCAATAAGAAGAACCAAGAGACCCGTGGATATCAGATTCAACATGGGATCTAATCAAAAAAGGTAGTTGGAAAATCAAAGACACTTAAACTTTGTATTCCAGGTCTGCCTACTCACTGATGAGACCTCAATAAAGGTCGAAATCGGTAGTTTCGACCTTTATTCTGGGTAGTGACCTCTCCTCATAACGTAAAACAGTAATACATGTCCTAGGAGCTGCATTTTACATTATGAAAAAATATTAAGGATAGTGACAGAGCTTGCTCCACCTTTGATACGAGTTGCTCTAGTATTGTACTGCCCGGTGATGACTAATGCTTGGACTCACCAATAGTTCTTTGGCATGAAACTCTTAGATTTCGATCTCTGAGTTTCGTATCCGGCTTTAAAATAACTTAATATAAGAGATTGTATAGAAAAGTCAGAAGAGCCATCAGGCAGGACAAGGAAAAGTTTTAGACTGATAAATATGAAGAGATAAGAGTAGCTGATTAGGAGGTACAATTATAAAAGGATGTTTCATTTAGTTTGTGACCTAGTTTAAGCCCAAATTGAATGTAATCAAACGTAGGCTTAAAAGTTCAGAAGAACTGGAAATCAACTTTACTATCCCAGCAGAGTTAGTTAAGGTGATAAGAGTGTTTCATAGCTTAAACAAGGATATGTGAGACTGTATTGTGGCCTCCAGACTGGGAAAAGTCAGTTTTCATACCACTGCATAAGAAGAGCGATATGAAGAATTGCAAGAGCTATAGAACTGTTAGTTTAATATCTCATGTAAGCAAGATTTTATTAAAGATCCTTCTAAATAGGATTGAGGCCAAAGTTGAGGCTGAGGAACAAGCAGGTTTTAGGTAAGGGTATTAGAGATAAGATCCTTTGCCTCAGACAAATCATAGAAGAGTATATAGAATTTAGACACCCTATGGTAACGTGTTTCATAGACTACCCTAAAGCATTTGACTGTTCAGCATGCAAAACTGTGGGAAATAATGAAAATAATGGGTTTTCCTCAAAACACACTGTCAGGCTGCTAGCAAACTTGTACAGGGAGCAAGAAGATATGGTAAGAACAGGTGTTGGATTAACTGATTGGCTTCAGGTTGGAAAGGGAATTAGGCAAGGATGTCTACTACTCCTTACTTGTTTAGTATCTATGCTGAGAACATCATGCATGTATGGATAAGCTCAGGACAGGAATCAGGATAGGTGGTAGATAGATCAGTAATCTGAGGTATGCTGATGATACAATACTCCTCTGTAATAACAAGGAAAAACTAGGGCAAATTCTTGACAAAGTTAATGAGCTCTTTAAGAACCGAGGACTTCAGCCCAATCCTAGCAAGACAAAGATTGTCTTGCTATATTTTCCCTGAGAAACAAGTGTACCTTAATGGAGAAGGAATTGAGGAAGTCAGCAAATTCGAGTACCTGGGATCCATTATTAATGTGAAGAATTGTTGTTGAGAAGAAGATTAAGAATAGCTAAAACAACAGTCAGAGACTTGTCTAAAATTTGGAAGGAAGAATGAAAGGTAGACAAATGGATATGTGCTAGAAAAGGTTGGCAAAACTCGAAGGATACTGACAGAAGAAATTTGAAATGCTTTGGGCACATTGAAAGTATGGAAGTAGGACTTCTCAGAACAGTAATATAAGGTAAAGTTCCTGAAAAGAGAGGAAGAGGTAGACTGTCATTGAGATGGATGGATGGTGCATCTGGAGTGACTGATATTCTGAGACTTGAAGCCTCCAGAGAAGCATACAACAGGATCAAATGGCAAGGACTGGTGTGGCACATCACTGAGCATATGGGTGACCATATTACATCTGTTGATGTCCGGTGTGAAATGGAAAGTGTGGAAAGTATGAAATGAACAGTATTCCATGAATATATGATCAGTTAGTTAACATTTTGTGCTAAAAAACAAAAAAAGCCTACAGAACTCCTATTGTCACTAGTATTATGGACATGGTGCCTTATTTCCATGTGACTGCAGGCATTTCTGGATCTACAAGCATGCTGGAGAATTTGGATAGCACAAGGAAGACCCATTCCTTGTTCACTCACCTACATCTTTGTACCTGAGTCTTTTTTTTTTTTAATATACTAACCTCACACATGAGAGGCTACAAGACACGTAGCACAACAGTACCTGTGTGTAGGTAAGTAATTAAGGAAAATATGAACTTGCTGATATGTTTTTTGAGTAACTGGAGATTTTAGTGCTTAGTGAAGAAGTCTGGGAAAGACTAGACATATCAATCAGATTAGGCATTCAATAACTACTCAGCCTGGTTGGCTGAACAGTTATTGTACCCACTCTCCAACCATTGTGATGCGATGTGGGTTCAAATCCTGGCATGGGCATGATGTTCATAATGTCTTCAAGTATGAGACAAACTTCATTGTCTGGTGGGATACTATTGTTCCACTTAATGGAGACCTGAAGTGGCTTGAAAAGTAATTTCATGTTTGGTCTCTAAAATAGGGTTTCCAGAGTAAAAATAAATATAAAAAGGGGATA
The DNA here is from genome assembly GCF_054136105.1 of Typopeltis vanoorti. Classification (NCBI taxonomy): domain Eukaryota; kingdom Metazoa; phylum Arthropoda; class Arachnida; order Uropygi; family Thelyphonidae; genus Typopeltis; species Typopeltis vanoorti. The sequence goes on from NC_143568.1 coordinate 76,625,656, forward strand.
TTCCTCAGCCCACCCACATCACAAGTACTATAAGTTTTCAACCCCTTGTGGGTGGGGTTGCATTAAGTTCAGTATTTTTTTTTGATCTTTTGTCAAGTTTTTCTGGCAAAAATATATTAAAAATTTCTTGATGTTGTTGAAGTTGTTTGGATTGTTAATGACTCATGCTACTTATATACTTCAAATAATTAAAAAATGATCTCAGTCATTAAGAGTAGGGAAGTAGAAACCTAGTAGATTTCTGTGGAGATTTTAAATGGTTTACAGTGCAGATTTATTGTCATTGACATAGATGGCGTTTAAGAAGGTTATAATTAAGAGCATATTTTGAGCATATAATTTAGAGCACAGTTTTTGAAGAAAGGAATGATTGTGAAACAAAGGAATAAAGTAATTGGTATAAAATAGCATATTTAGTATAAACTATACCTTTTGGTTGTATTCTGTCTAGGATGCAAGAAGCCTTTGTAAGGACTTTTCATTTGGAGGTTAGTAAGTTGATTTTATACAGAGGCTGGTTTCACAGAACTCAGTGTTTCATTCCACAAAACAGACAAGCCAGGAAGAGAAACTACACAGTTGACAGTCATACCAAGCTACATAGCTAGGATTAACCCTCATATCATAATGTTGCTTAGGTTTATATGAAGCAAAACCACAGAGTCCCACATATTACAGGGAGTAGGAGATGAGATTAAAGAACTGGACAGGGAATATCATTTATTGCCTAAAGAAATTCAAATATTATTATTATTATTGTTGTTCCGGGAAACTCCAAGGAGTCGACAGACTCATTCGAGGGAGGCCCTAACATCATGTCTGGAACAACTATTCAACATTCACACAGTATCTATCATATCTTGCCTTGAACTCATTCACAGTCGTAGCACCCACAACAGACTCTGGAAGCTTATTCCACTCATTCACCACTCTCCAAGTAAAAAACCTAGCTCTAACACCCTTGTCAACCACACTCTTGCCCAGCTTCCATGCATGGCCCCTAGTCCTCCCACCACCAGTCATATTTTCAAAAATATCTTCTGGATCAATCTTATAAAAACCCTTCAGTAATTTGAATGTCTCAATCATATCACCCCTCCTTCGCCTATCGTTCAATTTCTGCAACCCACAAATCCTCAACCTATTCTCATAAGGTTCATTTCACAGACCTGCTATCATCTTGGTCACTCGTCTCTGGACCCTCTCCACTTCCTCCCCATCACGAAGAAACCCTGGTGCCCATAACTGGGCACAGAAGTCCAGATGGGGTCTTATCAAGGTTCGATACAGAGGAACAACAACTTGCTTCTCTCTGCATGTTCATAAGCCAAGTGATTTGGTGAGCTGTTTTAGTTACTTTGCCCCCTAAACTTCAACTCCCTATCCACCAGCACTCCCAAATCCCTGGCCTCATCAATCTCCTGGAGTACGGTTCCACCTATGCGATATACTGCTGCTATTCTTTTCACCCCAAAGTGCATAACCTTACACTTTGCCACATTAAACTGACATCCATTTTTCCTAGCCCAGTCCTCCAAACTATCCAAATCATCCTGTAAAATTTTGACATCCTGTGCACTCACAATTGCTCTACCCAACTTTGCATCATCAGCAAACAAGTGAACACTTCCTCTCAAATCCTTTCCAATATCATTGATGAACAAATTGAAAAGCAGTGGTCCAAGAACAGAGCCCTGCGGCACTCCACTAGTCACAAGATGTCTTTTTGACTCCACTCCTGAATAAACCACTCTCTGGTATCTCTCCTTCAACCACCCCCTATCCATCTTACCAACCCTATATCTATCCCCATCTGCTCCAGTTTACTGATTAGGGTTCCATGTGGTATATCCAGTTCAGCCGTCACTGTGTTATAAAACGTGAGCAAGTTACTGAGGCATGATCTACCCTTCACAAAACCATGTTGTCCTCCATACAATATCCCATTTTCATCTATCCAATCCTGTATTCTTTTCTTGACTAATTTCTCTAAGACCTTGACAATGATTTCTCATATGCTAATCGGTCGGTAATTTACAACAGCAGTCCTGGAACCACCTTTATGCAGTGGAACTATTTTCCCCTCCTTCCACCCGCTCGGGACTAACCCAGACCCGAAACTCAAATTAAACAAAATAGTCAAGGGTACTGACAATTCTTTAGTTGCTTCTCGTACTACACGAGCTGGTATACCATCCAATCCCACAGATGTATTGACATTGAGGTTATGCAATAGACTACTCACCTCCACTTCATTCACCACAATTCCTGTATAATCTACTGGTTTATTCGTTTCTGCAATATCACCACCTGGATAATATATTCTTGCAAAGTGCTCACTCAGTAACTCAGCTATCTCAACTGATTCAGTTACCTCCCTACCATCGGCATTCTTTAAAATCATTCTGCCATGTACATTTTTCCTTTTACTTGCTACATATCTAAAAAACTGTTTAGGATTCTTTTTAGCCTGCATGGCCAATGTTCTTTCGTAATCCTTTTTTGCTTTTCTTACCACACTCGTCACCCTTCTGGCCTGCGCTTTATACTGTTCATGTGCCTGCTGGTCACCTTTCTCCTTAAATTCCCTCCATAGTTGTTTCTTTTTTTGCAGCTCAAGCTTAATGGTGTTATTCATCCATTTAACCCCTACTTGATTTATTATTCGGACTCTAGGTATACAGTCAGCCACTGCTTCATGCAAGCACTCCTTAACAACCTCCCATGCACTATCAACTTCTGGTCCTTGCAGTTGTACATGCCATGGCACTGAGCCAATCAAACTCCTAAGCTTGTCATACTTTCCAGCCTGATAATTCCAAACGTACCCTGTCTTAATTGAAAATTCTACACCTTTAGCCACCTCCCAAGTCAAGACCCTATGATCACTCTCACTGATTGGTGGCAATGTGGTCATATTTGTTACAGCCAAATCCTCAGATGTAATTACTAGGTCAAGCACTCTCTGACCCCTAGTATTTTCCATTACATGCTGTCGCAGATAGTTATCCCTTAATAACCGCATAAAATCCAATTCCTTCCTCCCGTGTGTCCTCTCCTCACTCCAATCAATGCGACCATAATTGAAATCTCCCATAATAATCACCCTCCTTCCACTCATTTCTTCTATTTGCTTGTGCATACTGTCACCACCATCTTTTCCATCACCTGGTCTATAGCAGCACCCAATTGTATATTTAGTTCTGCTAGCCACAATCTCACACCAAATGGCCTCAAATGTGCTCTTTTCTCTATCCTGCAATTCAACTTCTATTCTCCTTGGCTGTAGCTCATCAGCTATCATCAACAATACTCCGCCCCCCATTTTATTCTCTCTGTCATTCCTGAACACACTATACCCATCACATTCAATCCCACTAGCTATATCATCTACAGTCAGCCATGTTTCACTAATACCAATAACCTGTGGTCTGGAAGTGCCAACCATGGCCAAAAACTCTTCCTTCTTGTTCCTAATACTCCTAGTATTAGTGTACATGAATTTAAGACCCCCCATTAGCCCCAACCCTACCTTGATGCCTTATATTATCTATCCCACTCTGGTTTGTTGTCCTTATTTGCTCGGGCATATTATATTCATTCTTACATTCAACTGCCTCCCTAAGGACTATATATCTACTCCCCCCCCCCTTAATAAATCTAGTTTCGCTGAATTTGCACATCCACCACATTCAGCAACACTTTCTCAAGTCTTCTTACACCGTAACCATTCAAATGCAAGCCATCCATCTTATATAGATCCTTTCGCCCATCGAACTCACTCCACACATCCACAAATTCCACGCCACTCGTCATACATAACCCACGCATAAAGTCATTCGCAATTATGGCTCCTTTTAAACATTTCATTGTCATACCGTGGCAAAAGACTAATCATTCTAACTCTCTCACTCTTTTCTTTTGCTACCTCAAACAATTCATTCAGGTCTTCTATCATTTCCATTTTATCTCCTTTCAAATCATTCGTACCTGCCACAACAATCATTTCTTTCACCCTTTCCTTTTGCTCTCTAATAGACGCAGTTACGTCCTTTATGGTCGCACCAGGTTGGTACGATTTTGTCAAATCCTCTACTAACACACCTCGTACTAACGAGTCTCCATACAGCACTCTATCCTTCATTTTGTTCATGTTCACATTCATATGCCTATTTTTTCTGTCATACCTTTTATTATTGGTTGGTTCATTCAGTCGACTTTTGTTCATGCACTCTAGCTGCTGTTTTGCCCTTTCTATCGCACCATTCAACAACGCGATCTCATTCAATGCATCTATCTCATCTTTTTTATTCTCTGAGAAACCATTAATACTATCATTCACACTCTCATAATTCTCATGTACAACCTTGCCGTTTCTTGTCATATTGCTATTTTCTTCATTCTGAAGTTTGACAAAAATATCACACTCGTGATCCGAAATACACTTCAATTCCTCATTCCCCCTACATTTTCTACACACATTCAGTCCTTTATTTTCATCAATCCGCACTCCGTAAAGCGTACATTTCACAGCTAGTACACTGACTCATTTCTTTTATACTATTGTTCTTTGATAACGATGGCGAATAAATTATACACACCAATTTTATAAGTTATACATACCAATATTAACTAATTTTATCAACGATAACTGAAAATAATACTTATCTTATCAGGAGCTTGCACGAACACTACACACTACGATATAACCTCGAACTCAACCCCAAAAAAACTTTACCCAGTACTGAGCCCTGTAGAACCCCACTTTTAATCTTTTGCCTCCTTGATATTGCCCCACCATAAACAACTCTCTGATACCTATCATATCTACACATATTTACTACAACAGTAAGATTTGAACCAGGACCCTTCATTAGTGAAGCTCGATCTACTCAAGATTGACTACATTTTTTCCTGGGTCATTTACAATACCTGATATTGTTCATATTAGCTTGCAATATTATGATATAATATTAATTATATATTCATTATATTATATTAATTACATAATATTACTTTATAATATTTTATATTACAAAATAATGTAGACGGTTTTATGTATATCAACCAGTTAGCAGAATTGACAAAATAGCCCAAAAAATGACCCAAATCGGATTAAAAGAAATAAAAATTCTGTACACACACACACACACACACACACATACACATAGTAAGACCCTGTTTAATGCTGCCCCGATTAAAACTGATTCGACATAACTTTGTTTTTTTCCAAACCCTAAAAAAAGTGCTAAATATTTCATGATTTGATATAACACGGTTCTACTTGAAGCCTAAAAAAGTCCAAATTTTCGTAAGTTATCACTGCATTTCCTCTGATTTGTATATAATACGATTATTCCCATACCCCAACCAATCAGTGAAAAGTGGTGATTCTATGTTTATCCCATGCATTTCTTTTCCCCATACATTATGTAGTTGTTCATTGACAGTGAAACAGTGTCCATGCTATCAGTATGATTTGGAGTGCTGTGTAAAACTTTCTTGGTATCTTTTTGGTATTGTTTGTATCAACCTTGGTATTTTTAATTTATAGTATAACCAAGTGGAAAAACTTTCAGCAATGTGTAAAACATTATTTATGCACTGTAATCATCAATATTATTGATCAAGGAAATCAACAAAAATTCTATTTGCTCATTAAAAATTAATCATTATTATCATATTTTAAATTTTTCAAAATGAGTGCTTGTAAAGATGATAAAATTGATATGAAAAGCAATCCGGTTGAAGTAGTTTTCCTGTCACCCAACACTGCATCTTTTCCCCATACATTATGTAGTTGTTCATTGACAGTGAAACAGTGTCCATGCTATCAGTATGATTTGGAGTGCTGTGTAAAACTTTCTTGGTATCTTTTTGGTATTGTTTGTATCAACCTTGGTATTTTTAATTTATAGTATAACCAAGTGGAAAAACTTTCAGCAATGTGTAAAACATTATTTATGCACTGTAATCATCAATATTATTGATCAAGGAAATCAACAAAAATTCTATTTGCTCATTAAAAATTAATCATTATTATCATATTTTAAATTTTTCAAAATGAGTGCTTGTAAAGATGATAAAATTGATATGAAAAGCAATCCGGTTGAAGTAGTTTTCCTGTCACCCAACACTGCATCGTTAATCCAGCCAATGGATCAGGGAGCCATATCAACTTTTAAAGCATTTTATCTTTGTCGGACATTTCAGCAACTTATTTCTGTGTATGTACATATGTGTTATGTATATTTTGCAAGTGAATATAAAAATAACATAAAATTAAAGTAAAACTTGTTTATTCTTGGTCATATCCCTATTTTACTGTGTGTTAAAATGAGCGCGCTGAATGCCGTTTTGTTTAACGCTTTATCTTCTAGGAATGCATCCTGAGTGCTAATCGAGATATTACTGTGTATATATATATATATATATATATATATATACACACACACAGTAATATCTCGATATATATATATATATACCCACCTTTACAATGAGTTGCACTAGTGTTGTACCATCTTTAGACTTGAACTTTGTTTCAGACGCAAACTGAATTGTTTGCATACTTGGGATTAGGAGTTAAATAACCAAGCTTATAAAATTACTTGGTAACATTAATATACAGTATCCCCAAGTTAAAAAATTAATTACATATATATATATATATATCAACCACTGGATAAAAATTAATCATTAATTCATTAAACTGAATTAATGATCAAATTTGTAGTTCAAAGTTTCAAGCTTGTATTAAGAATAGAATAGCACTTTTTTATCATCTTACTTTCACTAATTTAGCTTAAAAGTTGCTTTTATCAATTTTTCTGTGATGTTCTTTATAAATTTTAGAAAGATGAAACAAATAGAATATACTTATCTTGTAAGTGCATTGAATAAAGTTAACAAACACTTGTACATTGTGCCATAAAGTTAAAGCAAAAAAATTATCTATTTAAAATCTAATAAAATTCTTTTTTATCAGATTAGCCAGCTAAATACTGCTGTAGATTAAATTGAACTAAAAGGTTAGGCTGCATATCTTTACTATAATATAAGTTGGTTATTAGGCATGGAATGAGTAAGATCATGCATTGTCTGTAAAAGATTTATAGGTTTGCTAAGAGTTGGAACAATAAGGGAGAAAAATTACTGTAGAGGTGTTGAGGAGATTGATGATAGCAAATCTGTCATTTTTACAGATGTCCGATTCTTCAGATCATAGGGTTATTTTTTGGGGGGGTGGGGGCATGCCTTCATATTTCCCCATCCTTCATCTTTCTTTTTCCAGCTTTTTTTTTTTTTTTTAAATGACTTTTTTACCCCCTTTACGATCCATTCTTTCACAAACTTTCTGCTGATGAAACAACTCTATTTGTTACAAAACCAATTAGCACCATCTTTTGGGCAGTACATAGACACGTACACAACGTTGATTACACTATATATGTATATATATATATAGAAGATATTCATTTTATATTAAAAAAATAACTAGATATCTTATCAGAAGATGATTATTTACAGAATCTTGATTACTTCAGTTTTTTTTTTTTTTAAACAGAATAGTTACTGTATTTTCACTTTGCAAATTGAACTCAGACAAAGAAATAAATCAGTGATATGTGTCTAAGTTTGCCTCATATTATTCTTTAAAATATTGCAATCTCACATCACAATAAAAGCAAGTGAAATATAAAATGCAATAGACTGACTTATTTCATTTAAATTCATTAGGTATCTTGAAGTTCTCCTTAGAAGGGTTAGTACTGGTCACATATCATTTTCTCACAACCAGAGAGCTTTTGTAACCTTGTCAGCTGAAGGTCAGCTGCCTTTCAGTGCCGAAGAGTTTTCTGATATCAACGGTAGGATATAATATTTTAATCTTCAGCTCTTAGATAAAAATTGAATGCTTAGAGAAATTGCAGTTTGGACACTATGACATATCATTACGTAGGTAGTGGCATAGAACTTGTTCAGTCAACATCAAATTCTGTTTCATCTTAAAATATATTCATTTGTGAGCTGAGGCTGGTACTTAGTGATTCTCTACAACTAACCTAGGTTTATCATTTTTAGAATTAGTTACTAATTAAAAAAATGAATTGGGTTTAATTTTAACATATCATTGTCACCATCAATTTAAGGTATATGCCATCAAAGAGTGTACCAACTATTATGACATATTTCATGACTAGTTACCAATCAACAACTTTCTTCCAAATTGGTCTATTATTAATCATCTATCCATTTGATCAGTTGTATCAGATATTATGGCACTCAGTATTTCATTGAAACAGAGCATTTCTTGATCAGTTTCTGATCAACAACTTAGTTGCTAATCAGTAACTTTCTTCCAACTTGGTCTATTATTTATTATCTCTCTCTCCAATGTGATCAGATATTATGGTGCTGAATATTTGAAACAGAGCACAGTATTTCTTGACCAGTTTCTAATTAACAACTTTCTTTAATAAATATTAAATAAATTTTTTAATAAATATCTTTCTTGTGTTTATCTGCTTATATTATTCAACTTTTTTCAGTTAGTGTGTTTATCAGAGCTGATGAAATCAGCATTCACATTTCAGTATTTTGAAGCATTTCTATTGCAGAGCACATCTATATCTCAATCTTCTTCTATGTCTTGCTTTTTTTTTTTTGCCCCCCTTCACTTATTTTGCTAATCTTTCATCATCCTATTTAAGTGACTGTATTGTTTTAGATCAGCTCTTCTTACATGTTCTTGAATATTAATTTATTTATTTATTTCATTGTCTTGATTATGGTTCTATATTCATTAAAATATAGAACCATAATTATCTGATTAGAATACTCGTATTCATAAGCTAAAATTTGGTTTGAACACTGTCTTGTTTACTGCTAGCTTGGCCTTTTGGTTGATTTCTCAATTAATCCTCACCTTCCTTTAAAAAAAAAAAAAATGTATTATCATCAAATTCCTGACATAAACCCTCAGGGATGTGTATGTTTCTATATTTAATTTGTTGCTGCATAATTTCTATGCATTTCTCTTATTGCTGATTTTTATTCCAAATTTCTCAAGTAGTGATTTGGTTTGTCCAATAACTCTTGAAAACTTATAAAAGATTTATTTTAAAGGTTAATATCACCAGTATGGAATAAAGATCTAAGCTTAATATGTCCAGTTTGAATATCAGGTTTAATATTTTATTTTTTTTAATGTGATCATTAAAGATTATAATAACAATAATAACAATATTATGATAATAACAAGAATCAAAGAAGATCAGTTACAGTGGTATGGATGTGTGCGGAATCCCTACTAAAAGGTTTCCTCAAATTCTCCAAAACAGAAGAGTAGAAGGAATAATATTACCTGGAGGACCTAGAAGGAAATTTTATAGAAAACATTGAGTATAAGTGGTCTGAACTCTTAAAGAAATTTAAATAACTTGGTTACAGAAAGATTGGACTGGAAAGCTATGGTTCATGGTAGCCTTTGCCTGACATTGGCAGAAGGGAGGATGATGATGATGATATGTGTATCCTTGAGTTCCAACTGCAATTTACACAGGAATTAACTATTTATTCCTCAGTATAATTTCTACATATTTAGTATTTAAACAGATCTCCCTCAGTCTCTATGCATTTTCAAGGTCAATACAGCTCAAATAGAGATTATTATATTTCTATAATTTCTTGTTATGTTATTTTTGACTTTTATGTTGTTAGTCTTGACTATATTATTCTTTACCAATTTTCTTCATTCTTCTTGATTTCTATATTGTTCCAAATTTATTATTCTTTCTCATCAGGTTTGCCTGCATAAATCTTACTTGTACCTACCTTTCAAGTTGTGAAATTCTTCTATAATTCTCACATTTCCAATTCAGCTTTCCCATTTTTATAAATTAATATGACAAGAGCTACTTCCAGACATCTAGGATTTAACTTTGTGACCAAGCCTGGTTATGCAGTATAGCCACTGCGTAAATTTATTCCATCATATTTCAGGTCAAGTATCATCTAATACAGCTCTTTTTCCACATTTCTTCCACAGTATATCGATATATGCTCCTTAGTGTATGCATAATCAAATTCCTGATATGTACCCTCAGAGGATACAGGATATTATTATCAGAGACCTGTTGACTCATCGAATAAGGCCCATATCACTCACACCAACTATCATATTTATTCTTGAATTTTCATTTACACTACCTGCACTCATGAAATCCAAAGGCAATCCATTCATCAAGCACTGCTCTATGAGAGAAAAATCTAGCTCATCCCATTCTTGACTGCATTTATTCCTGACTTTAATGGATGCCTTCTTGTTTTCTCCCTACCCTCAATAAAATTAAAAATTCCATCTATTGACATCCTGTATGATCCTTTCAGAAGTTTGATGTCTCAATCATATCATCCCTCTTTCTCCTGTTTGCTTGTGTCTGGAGTCTCCACAATTTCTTTTGCATATCCACTGAGGTACAGTGGAGAGAGAGAGTGCAAAGGACACTGTATCCACTCTGTGTGTGTCTCTCTCTACAGTACCTCAGAAACCGGTAGGCCAGATGATCTGCACATAGTAATCCAGATGAGGTGGATGTTGTATCAAAGCCTTATAAGGAGGCAAAATGATTTCTTAATCTGACATGCCAGTGTTCATATCAGTTATCCTCTAAGTGTTGTATTTGCAGTCTTTGCTATATGATCCTTGAACTTCAGCTTTCTATCCTCTAAAACGCAGATCTCTAGCCTGATCAATTTCTTCTAGCATAATTCCACCAATATTATATGCTATTGGCTATCTCATTACACCAGAGTACATAAATTGACATTTACTAACATTGACTTAGTCATTTTCATATATCTATGTCTCCAGCCTATTCAAATCATTCTGCAATTGCTGCATAGCAGTTGCATTCTGGAACGCCTTACCTATCTTTGCATCATCATCATCATCAAACAGTTGTATATCACCTGTCAAATCTATCCCAGTGTCATTATTGTAAAGATTGAATTACAGATGACCAAGGACTGATCCCTGTAGTATACCCGTGATCACCTTAAATATTGCAGACTCATTAATCTCATACACAGCTTTTTTATATTAGCCAGTCAGCCATCTTATCCAAGCTAATAGTTTGTAATCCAATCCCATATATTTCAACTTCCAAAAGCCAAAAGTATCCCAATCCTGTCAAATCTTAGCAAAGTCCAACAGTATTATGGTATATCCATTCCCCTGACTCCATTGTCTGACTTAACTGTAACATTGTTATAAAACATGGGTTTGGTTTATTTTAGATTTATGGCCAAAGCAATTCAGGCTATGAGGCCAGTGTATTATGTATGAATTGCATGTATTCTATTGACCGGTTTGCCTGTTCTGAGAGACAAATAAACCATGTTTCCAGGCGAAAAAATCCTCTACCTGTGGCTAACTCACCTTCAGTTGAAAAGCCCTGATAAAGGTTTTTCGCATCCTAGATGGTATTTGAACCCAAGTGTTTCCTACCAAAGGGCATCATCAAAACGGACTGAGCTACAGAGGCTCATAAAACATGGATAAGTTGCTCAAACATGACCTTCTCTTAGTAAACTCATGCTGTTCTTTGCAAAGTATACATTCTCTGTCAATCCACATCTATATGTAATTGCCATGCAATGCAATTGTCATCCTTGTGCAATGTAATTGTCATCCATTCTTTCTACTTATGTGGAAAGAATTGATGACAGTATGATAGCACTACATGGAAAGTTTACTTTATTACTAACTTCTTATGAAAGTTTTCTTCCAAGGTAATCTATTATCCATCAGGACTTCAATAACATTAGATCTTATATTTTGGTTTTTTAGAGCACAGGTTCTTAAACTTTTTTTTTATCTGCACTGCTTTCTTATAAGATAAAATTATTAGCCACCCCAGGCAGTACTGGTTAAGTTAGGTTTTTTATATCCAAGTGTCAGTTTTTGAGCAGTTTTAAATAAAATGAGAAATAAAAATAATGAGCATATTTATTGCAAGCAATGCACATATAGTTTTGTATAATATTATATAATTAAATTTTTATAGCTTACAAACTTTACACATGCAGATAAAAATAAAAAATTAAAGAAAGGTAGACTGAAAGGTTGTTGTGAATAATAATAATTTAAATTATTATTCACATTAAATACTTAATTTTCTTGCATTTATCAATGTTTGTTGCAATCTACAGAATCTTTTTACATTCCTAGAAGGGTTGTGATCCACAGTTTAATACGTTCGCTGCCATGCTACTCGGGCATAGTTTGTTACTGTAGCCAAGCATTTTCACTTCTTCAAGGTCAGTACGGGTAATCTAGTTTGCTGGCAGTAAGCGTCATACGAATATATTCGTAGTTGACTTGTGAGGCTCATATACCATCTACGAGTATACACACTATCGCTGCTAGCTGTGCACGTCAAGCATTTTTGCTTCTCCAAGGTCAGTACGGGTAATCTCGTTGCTGGTGGTAAGCGTCATATGAGTATATTCATAGTTGGCTTGTGATGCTCATATACTAACTACAAGTATACTCGTAGTTGGCAGCGAACATGTTAAGAACCACTGTTCTAAAGCACTTCTTATCGTATCAGTCAATCCAGATCTTAGTCTTCCTCTAGTCTTTTTTACATGCCATCCTGGTAATAAGCAGCTGTTTTTCTAATCCTTTTCTCTCTTCCATTCTGATTAAGTGACCATACTATCTTAGATTAGCTCTGCTTGCACATTACTGAATGCTAACACTGTTAAGTTCCCTCCTTATAACTCCAGGTTTAATATGATTAAACTTGGAGTTATAAGGAAGGCTGAAGACCAACTCATCTATGGTCTCCAGCCTGTTTTGATCAAGTTTTTTTATTTCTAACCTAGACCCCAGATCCCTAAGTTAGAATTGGTTTGAAACACTGTCTTGTAAAGTTTTACTTGTTTTATAGGTTCGCCTTTCTGGATGCAGTTGATGTTTTCAATATTCCTGCTATTCTTGTAGTCTTCGTCTCTTTTATTCTTATTTTCGTACCAAATGTATTACAGCAGTTGTTCAGTTTAGTTAGGAATCCATGCAGACCTGTACTGGATTTTTTTAGAGTATAACATCTGCATGAAGTAAAGCACTAAGTTGAATACCTCCAGTTTGGGTTATCAGCTCTAATGCTGCTTTCCTTCATAACATGATCCATGTATGCTAAATCACTCTTGATTTAACATCAAACTATTTTCCTGTACTTCCTTCAGTTCTTACAGCTAACTTACAACTTAAATATAGACTGTTGCTCAATTCACTGTTCCATTTGCACCTTATTTAACATTAGAATTATATGGCACCATGTCATATGCATTTTCCAGATCTACAGAACTGAAATATAGATCCTTGTTATATTTCAATGATTTCTCAATTATCTGTCTTAAAGTGAAAATCTGATCCTGTCCCTCTTTGGCCTTGAGACCAAATTGTTGTTCTTCATGTTTCCCTTTGACAATTTTCTCAGACTCTTCTGAAGTATGTAAATATATACTTCAGAAGAGGCTAAAAAAATTGTCGAAGTATTTATGTATGAAATATAAATCTTAGCTGGAACATGCTGTAGGGAAATTCCTAAGTAATTCTTATATTCACTTTTATTTCCCTTTTTATAGATGGGTATTATGAAATCTGTATTCTAATCATCTGGAATTCAATTTGCTTACTAGACCTTCTGAATTATGCTGTGCATCCCCTCTAAAACTTTTATACCTCCATACCAGTGCATTTCCGGTTGAATATCTATTCCAGGTATTCAAGTTTTTGATTGCATTTTTCTTGAATGTTTACTACTATTCTTCTATCATTGCTTATTTCATTTAACGATCTTTCGAAGTAATTTCTTCAGACACCCAGAATATCTTTATCTCCAGTTTTTATGTCACTTTTATAATATCTGATTCCTTTTACAGCACTCTTAATCTCCATGTTGTGAGCTTTTTCAATAGCTTCCAGAACATTTTGCCACCTTCCTGATATTATTATTATTATAATACCTTATTATTTTTTTATATGGCTCCCACCCATGAAAGTCTTCTATAAAAAACCTATAGTACATTTGTACGATGAATGGGCCAAGAATTTTTTTTCATTTTTATTAATTTTATATATATTTTTTGTAATTTTTCATTTATTTTTTACATATAGAAATATTATTCCAGAGACCAATGTGGAATTTTTTCAAGCCACTTCAGGTCTCCATAAGTGGGGCAGTGGTCTCACACCAGGCAATAAAATTCATTTCCCATCTAAAGACAGTCGCAAATATCTGTGCCTGCTGCAACATTTGAACCTGAAACCTGTTGGTTGGAGAGCAGATACACTAACTGCTTGGCCAACCAGACTGGCCTTCTCTGTTCTTACCAGGTCTTTCTATGACTTTTATTTAGCTATTTTTACATGTTGCTTTGCTTTCTTACACTTTACTCTGTACTCTCTTAGAGAACATACTGACTTGCTAGAAATTGTTTTATATACTTTCTTGTTTTCCCTCTAACTTCTAAATCCACAATGGAGTCCTGAATTTTGTATCCTTACAGATAACTTTACCACATGACTTTCTGGCTGAATCAGTAGTGTTATTCTTCCTGGATATTTTTTTTAGATGTGCTTGTTTCTTAGATTATCAGAAATCTTCATTTAATCATTTTTTTTTAAATTTTCCAAAACCTTTTGCCCCTTTCATTATATATATTTTTGATATTCTTTCCAAATTTTTAGAAATTTGGAAAGAATACAATTTAGCTAGGAAAACAATTTCCTAGCTAAATTGTTTAGCTAGGAAATATTAGCTTTTCTACATTTTTTCTCTGTGTTTTCCAAGAACACATTCTAACTTAATGGCCATAAACTTTTTTATATGATTTCTTCATTTCAACTTCTGTCTTCCATGTAATTCTTTCTTTTCTGTTCTAGGAGAATTCATTCTGCCCCTGGATAAGTTAGTCAGTTAGGTCTTTTTCCTACATCAAGCAATGATATGTATTCCTGACTGTATTCATCTGGAATATTTTCTACCACTGTTCTGTCATTGCTTGTTTCATTTATCTTGCAAAGTAATTAGTTTGGACATGCAGAATATCTGCAGTTTTCCTGTTGTTCTCTTTGGTTTGGGTATTGTTTTCAAGCTCTCTTTGCCATTTAACATGTGGGAGTTGTTTAATTTTCAATTATTTTAAAACTTTACATAACCTCTTTTTTTTTTTTTTAAAGTGTGGTACTTATTTTTATTCTGTTTAATTCCTTATAAGTGGTGATTATTTTCTATTTCAGATTCCCTGTACACTCTTGTATTGTGGACCAGTTTGAAGAATGATTCACTATCATTTATAACATAATAAAATTGGTCTGTCCTTGTTTTGTGTATGTTCTCTCCATTTAAATTTTTGCAAATTTTTACGTTGAATTGTGTGTTAGTAATGACTATTCCATGTTTTGAGGAGAATTCCAGAAAGTACCTGTTTATTTGTGATCTCATTCACAAAGATTTGTGGATCTATTGTACACTAGTAATATGTGCAGATTAAGGATTGGAAGCTCTACTGCAAAGACCAAATATGGAATTGTTTTCCATGCCACTTTAGGCTTTCATAAGTATGGTGGTGGTGGTCTTGTGCTGTGCAATAAAATTCATCTGCAGTCTCCTTTTTTTCATGCTTACACGGTGATCAGAATATATAACGAAAAAATTATGGATACAACTACCGTGTTAGAGTAAAACTTTAGCTTAATATAAATCAAAATATAAATGCTCGACATTTCTGGAGTATACGTATATATACAAAGAACAAGCTGCTACTTGGCATGCTAAACTTATTGATCAACCATTAAAACTATTTACCTGACATCTGGTGTTTAAAAAAAATTAAAAAATAACTCACTATATCAAAGCTAGAGTCCTGTTATTATGATCTATTAGGTTACAAAGTTAAGTTGGAGAGCAACATGTTCATGCATAAAATAATAGATAAATAAATAAACAGAAAATAAAATTACTTATATAAGTATACATATAAATTGCAACTCGTATAGATAGTGGCCAATAAAAATAAAAAATTGCTTAGAGTCCTAAAGTCAGGGTTTGCTGGAAACTAAGTGGGCTGAATGTGTGCCATCCAAGACGTGTGACTAGTGTATCCAGGAAAGGGAGCGAGTTCTCATTTCAATAGTAAATTGTATGCGCTCATGTTGTTTGTTCAGAATGTGTTCATTATCTGGCCACATGGCAACCAAATGCTAAACACATTCCTTAGCCACCTGAACAAACAACATGAGTGCATACAATTTACTATTGAAATTGAAAATCAGAACGCACTCCCTTTCCTGGATACACTAGTCACACATCTTCCCTCAGGCAGTCTATCCTTCACTGTTTACCATAAGCCTACACGCACACACCGGCCAATATATATACGTGCTAACTCATATCACCACCCTTCGCAGAAATTTGGAGTTATCAACACCTTCAAAAACAGATCTATAACAATTTGCTCTAATGAACAAGCTCTTAAACAAGAATTAAAAATTATTAGCAATACATTTATAAATAATGGATGTAGCAAAAATACCGTTAATAAAATTCTTCATAAAACTTTAAAAAGTAATATAGATTACAGTAAAACCATAACACAATCATACATTAAAGAGTTATCAGAAAAAATCAATAGAATCCTACATCATTATAATTTTAGTGCCACTTTTAAATCACCTTTAAAATTAAAAAACATATTCAACACCTCTAAGGATCCTCTCCCCCCAATTGGCACACCCTGGAGTTTATTGCATCTATTGCACCTGTAACTTACCTATGTTGGGGAAACTGGACGTACAATCCGTATCCGTAAAAAAAAAAAAAAAAAAAAAAAAAAAAAAAAAAAAAAAGACATTAAATATAATAATTTTGGTGAAGCAGGCCTCTCAGATCACGCTCTTAACACCCTACATCGAATTGATTGGAAAAGTACTTGTTCTTTGTATCATACAAAAACTTGGTATGAACAGAAATTAAAAAAGCCTGTGAAATTTTGATTAACTACCCTAATCTTAATAATAATGGGTGCTTAAAAATTCCAAGAATTTGAATGGTACACATTCAGTCCACTTAGTTTCTGCAAACCCTGACTTTAGGACTAAGCAATTTTTCATTTTTATTGACCACTATCCATACCAGTTGCAATTTATATGTATACTTATATAAGTAATTTTATTTTCTGTTTATTTTATTTATTTATCTATTATTTTATGCATGAACATGTTACTCTCCAGCTTAATTAACTTTGTAACCTAATAGATAATAATAACAGGACTCTAGCTTTGATGTAATGAGTTTTTTTTTTTTTAACACCAGATGTTAGGTAAGTAGTTTTAACGGTTGATCATTCACTTTAGCATGTCATGTAGATTGTAGTGCAGCTTGTTCTTTGTATATATACGTATACTCCAGAAGATGACCTTAATGTGAAGGTCGAAACATTGAGTGTATATATTTTGGTTTATATTAAACTAAAGTTTTACTCTAACACGGTAGTTTTATCCATAATTTTTTTGTAATGTCATCTGAAGTCTACTACTTACCATCATTACTATTATTATAAGATATATTCAGTATGTCTGGGATTGATCTCCTACTATGTTTAGGTAATCAACGAGAATTATCTATGATCTGCTCCATCCCATGATCCAAAAAAGTCCTACATTTCTTTTCTAACAGAGCCTTTTCTGGTAGCACAAACAAGGAGGTAATTTGTCCTTTTATTATTGTACTTGAAAGTGATTCCCATTGAAGAAGTTTGTTTAGCATTGATTACTATCACTACTTCTCCTATTCTTGCTCACTATTGCTTC
The DNA here is from genome assembly GCF_054136105.1 of Typopeltis vanoorti. Taxonomy (NCBI): domain Eukaryota; kingdom Metazoa; phylum Arthropoda; class Arachnida; order Uropygi; family Thelyphonidae; genus Typopeltis; species Typopeltis vanoorti. The sequence goes on from NC_143568.1 coordinate 76,643,540, forward strand.
ATTAAATTCTTTAAGTATAAATAAATATGGTAAGTGTATAAACAAATGTGAATAAATGCATAAACGTATCTCTCTGTGTGTCTCTCTCTCTCAGATCTCCTCATGTCTGAGGACTCGTGACCTTCCTGATGATACTTCGCCATTTCTTTCTCCCCTATGTGTCTGTTATTGCTTGTTCTAGTTTAAGTCCAGTGATTCTTGATATTTGGTCAATCCACCTGTTGGGGGAGTTTTCCTCTTTTTCTTTTCCCAGGTTTACCCTGGATGATTTTTTTCAGGCAGTTGCCTTCCCTTCTACATATGTGTCCAAAATGCACTATTCTCTTGTCAGTTATGTTTATCAGTCTTGTGTGGATATTCAGTTCTTCTAGGATACTTTTGTTTGTTCGTTTTTCTGTCCAAGACACTCTTAACAATCTTCTCCAGCACCAGAGCTCGAATGCCTCAATTCTTCTTCTGTCATCTTTTGTCACTGTCCAAGACTCAGAAGCATAGAGAAAGATTGAAAAAATAAGGTTTCTACAAGCTTAATTTTGGTCTTTTTGGAGATGTGCCTGTCTTTCCAGATCTTAGTTAGATCAGTCATCGCTTTCTTAGCTAGTGCTATTCTTCTTATCTCTTTTTTACATCCACCTTTTTTTTTTGTTATTACATTGGCCAACAAAAAAAAAAAAAATTTTCTGCTGATTATGATCTGACACTTGTTTTTTACTAATTTGGGTGCACTGATTTCAAATATCAATTGGTTTTTCCTCTGTGGCATTTTCTTTTTGCTAATTTGTAAATTTTTGATAGTTTTAAGGAGGCAGTACTATTTAGAAGATCAAAAAAATCGATTTTTTAATATTATTTTCTGAAAGTATGTACTTTTAAAACTCTGTTCCTAACTTTTTATCAAGAAATTCGAAAAATTTCCGAAGATATAGCCTATTATTCAAAGCGGTGCGCAGATCAGAATCGGAGTGCTCACAGCTCTCGCTTGTTAGTAAACGAATTAATGCGTAAGAACCTGCAACAGATTTTTAAAAGTACATACTTTCAGAAAATAATATTAAAAAATCGATTTTTTTGATCCTCTGAATAGTACTGCCTCCTTAAAACTATCAAAAACTTACAAATTACCAAAAAGAAAATGCGATAAAGGAAAAACCTGACATGATAGAGAAAAATGGGTTTGATATTTGAAATCAGTGCACCCAAATTAGTAAAAAACAAGTCTCATATAAAAGTCAGCAAAAATTGTGTTGGACTGTGTTATCAGACAAGTACCAGATAATTTATTTTTCGTATAATTTTCATGTCCAGATAAATTTTGGCATATTTAGCATGGATTCACTTTTTTCCACTTTTCCTTTTTCCAGTCATGATTGTACTCTATCCCAGTGTGCACACAAACACTAAAAATGATGAAAGTGCATGGTTCAAAAAATAAGCAAGGTGAATGCGTGCACTGCAGACTGTCTACTTTGCACACAATTGCTGTGTGTGTGTGTGTGTGTGTGTGTGTGTGTGTAACATATGAGGGGATAATGTAACTGGGATTTTTTCATAATCCTTTCAGAATGATTTACATAAGTTGAATTTATGTAAGTCAGGTATAAATTAAAGATGCCAAGAAAATATATTCTTGGTTTAATCCTTTATCCAAGTGTAGGCAAACAAAGTGTGCACATGAAGTAACTTCACAACTAGGCATCTCACATATAGAGGCCAGTGATTTCACATCGCTTGCCTTAGTATCCAATAATGCAAAGCACATATCTTTACAGACATGTATAATGACAACGTGTCTGTAAAGATATGTGCTTTGGGAAGGGTCATTACCCAGACCGGTTTCGACCTTTATTGAGGTTTCATCAGTGGGAGCCAGACTCAGAAATGATAAAGATACCAAGAAGTTATATTCTTGGTTTAATCCTTTATCCAAGTGTAAGCAAAATGATATTAGCCTCTATATACGAGTTGCCCAGTCGTGTGCACATGAAGTTAATTCATGTGCAAACTTTGTTTGGCCACACTTGAATAAAGGATTAAACCAAGAATATAATTTCTTGGCATCTTTAATTTATAGTATAACCAAGTAGAAAAACTTTCAACATGTAAGATAGGTAAGTTGAATTTATGTCAAATTCAACCTTCTGATTAGTTCTTAATCAGAAGGTTGAATAACCTGTATACTCCATCTTTGAGCATTTCTTGTGGATTATCATCTATTCCAGCTGCCTTTTCACATTCCTGGTTTTTTGGTGGCTTTTGCTACCTCAAGTATTGGTAATGTACTCCTGATTTCTCTTGAATATTTTCTTCCATTCTGTGATTGCTTTTTTATCATTTCTTTCAAGATTATTACTCTAGATTTCTAAAATATCTTTTTTTTAGTTTTTATGTCACCTCTTTCATTTCTGATTCCTTTTACCCTACTCTATTTCTAAGCTTTTTCTATAGCTATCAGAATAATTTTCAACCTTTGTGATGTTTATCTTCTATATTTTTATGGTTGTCTTCCCATCACTTAGGAAAATCTGCAGCAAAAATGATTTGGAACTGACAAGCAATTGGTTCTTCACCTCAACGGTTACATTCACTCTGCTTTCTTTGTGCAAAATTTGATAAATGTCACTGTTATTGTTTTGTGTCCCCCCCCCCCTCAAATTCCAGATCCAGCACAATGTGACCTTCCCCACCCCTAAACTGGAGTTTGAAGGGGAGGTGATTTTGTTGACATTGTCATAATTACAAAATATTATAATGTATTTCAACAGTAGTACCAGCAACTCAGTCTCAAGTCATATGTGAACTGTTTAATGGAATGAGCATGAAATTTCAGATAAATCTGGATACATCTTAAAGAAAAATATATCTTCATAAATTTTATAATCATGCATTATTTTTTTTTTTTTTCTTATTGAGTCTTAGTAAATTAAAAGTCTAGAAAGGAAAATGTATCATATATTGTTATGAAATAATTATCTTAATATTTGTGTTTCCTTGTGTATTTCAGAACTGTGTGCCTTAGCTGAGCTCATAGGACCATATGGCATGAAATATTTAAATGAAAGCTTAATGTGGCATATAGCCAGTCAGGTCACAGAATTAAAGGTATTGTAAGTTTATTCTGACATCTGTTTTATAGTTTTTAATTAATCCACACACAAATATTTGCAAAATCAACAGCATCTTGTGGACAAGTGGTTTAAAAAAAAAAAGCAACTTACTGATGTATTTCTTGAACAGATGTAAGTCATAGTCTCTTATGGATATTAGCAAGATGAGAAATGTTCCAGAGGACAGACTGAGAATTTGTTGCACATTTAAGTCTGCAGTGTGAATGGGTATTGTCCATCTGCCTTTATTTTTATAGGCTTAGTAGAAATGAAGTATTGGTGGGAGCCAGTTCAGCAGAACAGCCATGAAAATAACTATAGAAAAGCATAAGGTAGAAAGAGAATATCTCTGAGGAAGTGATTGAAATGAGTTAGTGTGTATGTGGGGAGGGGGAGTAAGTCACCCATTAAATGGACCTCCTTTTACTAGATATGAAATATTGGTGGGTATGAAAGTTTTGGTGCACCACCCTAAATGTTTGGGCATATTTCAGATGTATATAGTGTTAGCAGCTAAAGTGCTAATCTTGGTCCTTTTCTATTTCTTGAGTGGAAAAGGACACCAAGGTTGTTGAGGCTGAGGAGGCTATGGATATGATGTGTTGGTGCCAGAAAAGGCTAAAGTTGAAATCAGATCAAGAGGAGAAATTCAATCTCGTTTGCAGATCTGAGTATTATCAAAATGAAGCAAGATCTTTATGGTGAGAATTGAGAGGACTATGTTTTGGTAGCCAAGTGCACTAATTTGTTCTCATCCCATTGAAGAATGGCAAGGAAATCAATAGAAGAAATTGTGGATTTATTTGCAAATGGTGGAAGGAACCATAAAACAGTATTGTCATGAGGAGACCTCTATTCCAAATCAGATACTCCGGAAATGAGCTAATACACTAGTTTCTCCAATTGTTTCCTTGACTTCTGTCTAAAGATGAGAAATGTTGCCTGGGTTTGGGCAACATTACTCACCTTTGCACTGCAGACTGCTCTGGATTGACAGGTGCAGAATCTTCATTCCTGGTCACTAATTAATTGCTGAGCCTCCAAGTGGACAGGAAGTTAACTGCTGAGGACCAACCTTCTCCATTATTTCAAGAGAACCGTGGAGAGCAATAGGACAATCATTTGATTTCTGCCTTTTTTCTCCATTTTTTTGGGATGGGCTAATTATAGGCTTTGCTGAAATGAGATATTTGGCAGAAGCCAGATGAGTAGGAAACTATACTCAAAACTTGTGTTCTTGTGAATGAACACTTAACCTATAACACAAGTTTTGAGCACAATTAGAGGGGTATCATGAGGACCAGAGGACTTGAATATCCAGGCTATTCAGGATTGTTTTAATGTATTTCTGACAGAATATCAAGAGTAAATATGCAGTGTGATGCCCTTAGTAATAATGGGAAGTAATTTCCATGATCTTTTCTGCAAAAGTTTGAACAGAAGAATGATGCCTGGAGGTTAGGCATCATCCAACATTAATGTTGGATGATGATGATGATGATGTAGTGGCACCATCTAGAGCAGGATTTCCCAAATTGTATTCCACCCAACACCAGTGTTCCAGGAAAATGAATAAGTGTTCTTTGATGTCAGTGACCAAGCCGTGTATTTTTAAACATGGCAGTAATTCGGGAAAGAGAATACTGCTGTTTATGACAGGTCATAAAAATTGCCTGCAAGCCAATTACAACAATGGGCGGCATATCCTCTGTTCTCAAAACTGAACGAAATAACATCTGTGATGCAAATGTCAGTGACCAAGCCGCATATTTTTAAACACAGAAATATTCATGAATTATCATTAATTTTCACACATCTAAATCTTTCAACATTCAGGAAAGGGAATACTGCTGTTTATGACCAGTCATAAAAATTACCTGCAAGCCGATTACAACAGTGGACGGGGATCCTCTGTTCTCAAAGCTGAACAAAATAACATTGTGTTGCAAATGTTAGTGACCAATCAGCAAGGAAGTATAAAGAAAATTTTTCCACTGAAATTGAAGATCAAGGTAGTCTGTATCTGGTTCTGAAATCTAGTAATACTGAATACTTTCTTCGCATGTTCGTATTGTAGAGTGAAAGTGCTTGTTTCGAAACCGTAGTCCTGTGATTTTTTAAAAGTAATAGGTCTCACATTTAAATTTTAATATGAATAGGAGACAAGGGACTTTGTTTAATTTTGGTGTTAAGAAATCTCTTATTGAAGGTGTTTGTGACGCAACAGATAATGATTCATCCACCTCCAGCCTGCAAAGCGATCTTCAGGATGTACAAAAGGAAGGGAAAACTACCAGCACACAGAAGAAAAAAGTCTGCGTTCACTTGTAAGTACTTATAATAATATTATAAATTTTTGGTGATCAGAATGGGATATTCATCATCATCATCATCATCAAATTCCTGCCATGTACCCTCAAGGGGTGTACAGGATATGACAGTACTACATGAAAAAATTACATCATTACTAACTTCCTATCTACAATTTTCCTCCAAAGAATGGGATATGTCAATGAAAATCAGCACAAATTAATTTAATGATGTTGGTCTGAGGAAACTACAATATGCTACAAGATTTCATTAGTCCAGTGATTGATAACTGATTTAAATGTACACTCTCTGTCCAAAAAAAAGAAACCGAACTTTTCGAAAATAGAAGAAACTAGTGGCGCCACCTGTTGTATCTTTTTGTTGTCGAAAGCGGCAACCTTCAGTCGTGTTGTGTCAACTGTTTATAACATCTGTTTCATTACAAACAGAGTTATAGCGCCAAGAGTGACAGTGTGTTTTGACGAACAGTCGGAAAATGAATTTCAAACAGAGCTGCGATTGATTTTTGTGTTAAATTTGGTAAAAGTTTTACTTAAACGCATCAAATGTTTCAAAAAGCATATGGTGATGAATACTTATCCTGTACTCAAGTTTGCAAGTGGTTTAGTGATTTCAAAGTGGTTGTGAGATGCTCGAGGAAGACGAAAAGCCAGGCCGTCCAAAAACTGGACTGAGCGAAGTTAACATCCAAAAAGTGTGTGATTTCATCAAAGAAAACCCGAAATCGTCTGTGAGATTGATTGAAGATAAATTGGGGATTTCAAAATCAACTGTGCACAACATTTTGACCGAGAGTTTGAGCCTTCGTAAGATGAATTCGCGATTTGTTCCCTCAAGTTGACTGACAACCAAAAAATGTATCGAATTGAACACTGCAAAGACCTCATTAAAAACCACTGGTGATGAAGCGTGGTGTTTTGAGTATGAGTCCGAAACAAAGTGCTGAGACCACCAGAAGAGGGGCATCTGAAAAAAAGTCGCTTGGAAAAGTCAAAATTAAAGAGAATGCTGATTTGTTTCTATGATTCCAAGGGCATTATCCATAAAGAATTCATTCCGCCTGGCCAAACGGTCAATGGTGAGTTTTATCTCGAAGTTTTGAAGCGATTGATAGCAAGAATTCGTCGCATACGGCATGAATATCATGATGACCGACTGTTCATCAAAATACTGTCACTCTTGGCACTATAACTCAGCTTCTAATGAAACAAATGTCATAAACCTTCATTAGTGTTATGTTGACATAACGCTAATGAAGGTTGCCGCTTTCGAAAACAAAAAGATAAAACAGGTGGCGCCACTAGGTTCTTCTATTTTCAAAAAGTTCAGTTTCTTTTTGTACAGAGGGTGTAATTTTATATTTGTCAACATGTCACACTGCATGCATAAGTGTACTAATACTCTATCATTATGCCATAATTAATTATTAATACATTACAAAATAACCAAAGTGTTCCATGAAAATTTCAGGATTTGTGAAGTGTTCCATTGTAGGAAAAATCTGGGAAACACTGATCTAGAGTGTAAAAGAAATGGAAGCATAGAGGGGCATTAGTTGCATCCATTGGCCTTGACGAGGGACCAGAAAGCATGACTCTCATTTGAGCAGGAAGCAAGTTTTCTGCAGTTGGTTCTTTCAAAGTTAGATTTGTGTCTTTTGCAAGCTGCTGCAGTGCAGGCTCACCATCAAGTTGGAGTTTTTTTCTTGAACCATTCGTGGAATTTTTTACTTGGACTGCATGATTTTAGCTGGAATGGAGGGTGAATCTGGTGAAATATCAGATATTTTAATTAAGGGAACAGAAACAGTAATTTGATAATTGAAAGGAAGAGTGGATTATCTGATTTGACATTATTGCAGTACCAAAGGACACATGACTAAAGGTAGGTGGGTATATGCCCTTATGGTAGAGTTCAGCTATACCCAGTGTTGAAAGCCACTCTAGAGCCCCCTTTGACACTTCATATATCTCCTGCAGGTTGCTGTGGAAATGGCAAAGGGCACAGTCGCTGATGTTTGATAGTCTATAGAATATGGGTACAATCACAGTAAAGGCTATTCGCCATGTTCTATTTATGTAGGAGATAGCTGCACTTGCCATGATTCACCCTGATTCTGTTGATAGCTGCCCTAGGAAGGATTAAGCTGATCTGGCAGCTGCAAGGGATCTTTCACAAGAGAACCATTTGTTGGCAAGTTCATGGTCCATTGTTGATTACACATGTTGTGGGTTGAAGGTGCTAGACCATAAAAGGCTCTGGTTATGTCCCAAAATGGATATCTTGACTTTAGTTGGGTTCTAGGGGGATTTATAAGGGTGAGTGGAGAGGCAGCAGGAGGAAGTTATGTGTGATTTTCTCCAATTATTTTAGTGAAGCCTGCCTTCTTCATATATTTGGTGGGCTATGTTGGAAAGCACTGGTAGCCATGGCAGAGGGATGGATTTCAACGTCCCACTAATCGTACGCGTGGTTATGTTCAGTTGGGAGTCAGTAATGTTTGTGTGACCACTTCTTTCCCAGACTGGTGTGTAGTACTCCGCAGCAGAATAAACAAGGGCCAGGCCTGAGATGCTATGTACCTTGCCTCTGCAACCCCAGTTAGTTCCACTCATTCTTGAGATGATGTTTCTCATTTTTATTTTGTTTTTTACTTTACTTTATTTTGGTGGGCTATGTTGGAAAGCACTGGTAGCCATGGCAGAGGGATGGATTTCAACGTCCCACTAATCGTACGCGTGGTTATGTTCAGTTGGGAGTCAGTAATGTTTGTGTGACCACTTCTTTCCCAGACTGGTGTGTAGTACTCCGCAGCAGAATAAACAAGGGCCAGGCCTGAGATGCTATGTACCTTGCCTCTGCAACCCCAGTTAGTTCCACTCATTCTTGAGATGATGTTTCTCATTTTTATTTTGTTTTTTACTTTACGAATGTGATTTTTGTAGGTTAGACTTCTCTCCAGGTTCACTCCCAGGTATTACAGATGAGGAACATGCTTTACTGGGCTGCCACAGAAAATTACATCGAGTGGTTTGCTTCCTTGTTGTTAAGATGGAAAAATGTGGACACTGTTTTGGTGGGATTTAGCTTTAGGTGCCACTTCTCAAAATATTTCTCGAGAATCTCCAAATCTGTGTTCAGGGCAATCTCCATGGAATCGAAAGAAGGCTGTGGTGAAGTATCATCAACTGCATACATATATTTGCTTGATCTTGCATCTGAGATATATATGTTAAAAAGAGTTGGAGACAAAATAGAGACATTCCAAAACATTCCTTCAGAATGGTTTGCCCCAGGGTAAACCATTCTGAAGGAATCTGGATCTGCTTGTCCTTTCTCCAATATGGACCCAAATTTTTCTGTTTGTGAGCATGGATTATAGATTATAGGAAGTGTAAGGTTGTTTTGCATTATATGATGAAACTGAGCTTTGAGAGCAAGCTTCTGCTCCAGACTGTATCATAAGCTGATGTCAAGTCAATGAAGACAGCTCCAGATTTTAATTTCTTTTGGAACCCAGCCTCAGTTGTTAAAGTCAAGACTTGATCACAGCAGTTTCTGCCAGGCCTAAAGTCTGTGCTTTATAGGGAGAGCCATCTCGATGAGCAGGGAGATCCTTTTCAGTGTGATTCTTTCCAGGAGCTTGTAAGTTGAGTATAGAAGGGCAATTGGGTGAAGGCTTCCAACAGAGCTGGGGAACTGCAACTATCTTAGGTTCTTGCCAGAGGGCTGGTAATTCTCCAGTAGAGATGATGGTGAAGATCAGGACTGACAGCCATGTCTTCCCATGCTGGTCAAGGTGTTTGAGGAACTTAGGGAGGAGGCCACCGACTTCAGCCTTGCCATTCTTGGTGATAGGGCTTCCTAGATTTCCTCTGTTGATTGGGATACAGAGGTCTGAAGTTTCGGGGTTGAAACTAAGTTGTGTGTCAGAGTAGTTTGTATGTACTTCTTTCTGGAGGTCTTTGGATTGATCCTTAGATGTTGAAAATAAATGGGATACAACTTGATCTGGGCATGCTGGTAAATGCAGATACATTGAGTTTAAAGCACTGTTTGATATGCATGTAAAACTGTGTACCTCCTATGATGAGTCTTTTGACTCCATGGAGATTTGGTTTTAATAAAAGAAAACAGCATTAAGTATTGTTAAAATCCAATTACTATGAACACATCTTTTCTGTTGATATATACAAGTTTCTGTCTGTCTGTGTCCATTAATAATTTTTCAGAATAATGACTTCAGACATCCAAGATTACTTCAAATACCCTTGTTTAGATTTTATATCACCATTATGATTTGTGATTTTTTTTTTTCACTCACTGCTCTTCATTTTTCAATAGCATCTGGAATATTTTGCTGTTTTTCTATTAATGTGTTCATGACTTTCGTTTAAACAACTTTTACACATAACATAATTTTCTTAAATAAAGATTTTTAATTATCATCATCATCAAATTCCTGCCATGTACCTCAATGGGTGTACAGGATATGATAGTACTACATGAAAAAAATTACATCATTACTAACTTCCTATCTACAATTTTCCTCCAAATCAGTCTGTTACTTGTCAAGACTCCAACATTATCACATCTTATATTTCTATTGTCTAAGGCACTTTGTACCATATCAATCCACCTATATCTTGTCAAGACTCCAACATTATCACATCTTATATTTCTATTGTCTAAGGCACTTTGTACCATATCAATCCACCTATATCTTGGTCTTCCTCTGGGTCGTTTTCCTGCCAACCTGGCAGAGAACACTTGTTTTGCTAATCTTTCTTCGCCCATTCTGTTTAAGTGACCATACCACCTGAGATTAGCTCTGCTAACAGATTCCTGGATGTTGACAATGTCAAGTTCTTTCCTAATATCCTCGTTTTTAATATGATATTGCCATTGATGTCATCTGTTCACGCCTATAATCTTTCTCAGGACTCTCATATCTGCCGTCTCTAGTCTTTGGTCAAGTGCTTTACTTCTGACCCAGCTCTCAGATCCATAAGTTAAAACTGGTTTGAACACTGTCTTGTATACAACTAATTTAGTGTTCCGACTAATTTCTCTCTTATTCCATATGAATTTATTCAGTTGACTTCCTACCATACCAGCTTTGCTGATTCTGCTGTCTATTTCTATATTTAATTTACCATCGTCAGTAAAAATTGTGCCTAAGTAGCTGAAATGTTTCACTTGTTCCACAGGTTCTCCATTCACAGCACAGTTGACATTTTCAATGATTCTGCCTATTTTCATTGTCTTTGTCTTTTTACTGCTGACCTTCATACCATAACTATTACAAAAGCTATTCAATTTAGTCAGAGAATCTTGCAGACTTTTAGTGGATTTATTTAGAAGTATAACATCATCCACATAAAACAAAGAGCTGACATTAACATCTCCAATTTTGATATCAGGTTTAATACCGCTTTTCTTCATAATGTGATCCATATAGATAAGGAATAACAAAAGGGATAATGTACATCCTTGTCTCACACCAGATTTAACATTAAATCATCCTCCTATACTTCCTTCAATTCTAACTGCTGACTTACAACTCAAATAAAGACTAAGTATTGCTTGATATAATGCCCCATTGACACCATATGACTGTAGCATATTGAATAGCTTCTCTCTTGGCACCTTATCATATGCCTTTTCCAAATCGACAAAACTTAAATACAGATCTCTGTTATGTTCCCATGCTTTCTCGACTATTTGTTGTAAAGTGAAGATCTGATCCTGACAGCCTCTATTTGGCCTGAATCCAGCATGTTCTTCACCAAGATTTTCTTCCACAATTCTTCTCAACCGTTTCTCATGTATACTTACATAGATCTTGCCAGGAACACTCAGTAGGGAAATACCTCTGTAATTTTCACATTCAGTTTTATTTCCCTTTTTATATATGGGTACTATGAGAGCTCTACTCCAATCATCGGGAATTCGTCCCTCTGTCCAGCCTTTCTGAACTATGCAGTGCAGCCACTGCAAGACTCTTATACCACCATACTTCAGCATTTCTGGTCGAATATCATCTACTCCTGCTGCCTTTCCACATTTCAGGCCTTTGATGGCTTTTTCTACTTCAAGTATGGATATGTATTCCTGACTGCATGCCTGGTCAGTGTTTTTTACCACTGGGCTGTCATCACTGCTTGTTTCATTTAGCAGTTTTTCAAAGTAATTACTCCATCAAGGATATCTTTTTCTCCCATTTTCATGTCACCTTTATCATCTCTAACTCCTTTTACAGCACTCTTTCCTCCATTCTTAAGCTTCCTCAACAACCTCCAGAATATTTTGCCACCTTCTTGATAATTATTTTCTATATTCTTGCCAAAGTCCTCCCATGACTTTTGTTTAGCTAGTTTTACATAGTGTTTAGCATTTTTGCATTTGTCTCTGTATTCTCTAAGAGCACAAGCTGACTTATTTGACAGGAACTTTTGATATGCTTTCTTCTTTTCCTTCACTGCCGCTTTAACTTCCTGTGTCCACCAGGGAGTTCTGATTTTTTTATCCTTGCAGACAACCTCACCACATGCCTCTCTGGCAGAATCAATCAATGTTTTCTTCAGAGTTTGCCACTGAATCTCCAAGGTTTGATTCCTGTTCTCAAACTCTTTCATTTTTTCTTCAATAATCTTTGTGTATTTTAGTCTACAGTTTGCATCTGAGAGCTGCTCAACTTTTATTCGCTTTAAAACTTTCTTACATGTTATTCTTTTCAATATGAAATTCAATTTTATCCTGCTCAGGACTAAATAGTGATCACTTCCAATTTCAAATCCTGTGTACACTCTGGTGTCCTGCACCAGGGAGAAAACATTACTATCAACAATAACATAGTCAATGAGACTTTTCTTATTCCTAGCCTCTTCTCTCCATGTGAATTTGTGCACATTTTTATGTTGGAACATGGTGTTAGTAATAACCAGTCCATGTCCTTAGCAGAAATCCCACAGATATTTGCCATTATTATTAGCTTTGCTCTTTTCTCCAAATTTTCCCAAAATATTTTTGTATGTCTGACAATCATTTCCTACTCTGCTATTTAGATCCCCAACAAGGACCAACTTTTCATTTTTCATTGTGTCAGTTGCTTTTTCCAAAGCCTCAAAAAATTCCTCCACTACTACCTTAGTAGGACCTTCTGTGGAACCATAGGCACAAATAAGTTTCATTGTCCAGTTCCCCATTCTCATATTTGCCCACATAACTCTACTTGAGACTGACTGCCATTCAAGAAGATTAGCCTCGTATTTTGTGTTGAATACTATGGCTACTCCTTCTTTTGCTCGATTGTCATTGCCTGAATATAACATTTTGTATTTATTGCTCAGAAAGATCTCACCAGTTTTTGTCTTTTTTGTTTCAGTCACCCCTATTATGCCAATCTGGTACTTATGTAATTCCTCAGCTATCTCCATTTCTTTGTCATTCAGGCTTCTGATGTTGATAGTACTGATCTTTAACTCTGGTGATGTCAAGTTGGGGTTTGTTTTCAGATTTGTTCCAGTAATTGACTTTTCACTGTTCGCCCTGGTTCCCTTGCGAAAACAATGGGGTGCTTTGTTTAACCGGGCGACGCCCCAGCCGGCATGAAATTTTGTCATGTTGTACCATCATTTTTTATTTTGGTTTAACCAATAAGAATACAATTTGGTCGGCTAAATCCCAAATTGCCAGCCCATCCTCTTTCGTTCAGTATCCAAGTAGATCCCAACAGGGTGCACCATGAGAAGGTGAGGATTGGACATTAAGTCAGAAGCCCTGGTCGGTTCTCTGCATTCCTTTAAAGGCTATGTGAAGGTCTCCTCTCAGTTATACAGCTTTGACCCTTAAGCATCCCTTTGATTTTTTTAACCCAAAGATTTTTTTATTGCATAAATATAAACAATACAAGAATTTTTTTTTTTTTCTAATAGTTGCAGCATTACTTCTACCATGCACAGAATATTGTGTAAATAATATGCACTTTAAAACTTCTGCAAAGTTAACAGCATTCCATTGAAAAAAGGATCTGGGGGAGGGGGATTTATTGCACCTATTTTAATCTATTTAAGAAACTAGCTTCCTGATTTCTTTTTCACCAAAAATTCTTGACACTTTGTGACAAAATTCCAATTTTGTCACAAAGTGTCAAGAATAGCTAACCATAACATAAATACCAACCTGTTGAATTTGATTTAAACTGTATTGATGTGAACACTGATTGATAAGAAAATAACAATTTATTAACTTAAAAGCTAATATTTCGCTGTTATTATATCCAGCATCTTCAGCGCACACAAAAAAGTTTGTTACAAGTGCGAGACAACCACAATTCGGTGTAACAGTGGGGCTAGCATAAGTAATTGCTGCGTGCAACACAAGACTAAAGTCCTAATACGGCGGCATCTAAGTTATTAAAAAAAAAAACAGTAGTCCAAAGTTTTGAAAAAAATTTAGTAGTTCTTGAAACTTATGAAAAATAGTAGTCCAAAGTTTGAAAAAAATAAAATTAAGATAAATAAATATTAATTTGGTCTTAGGATGGCTGTCTCCCAAATCTTTGGTAGATTTATACAGCCATACTTGTTAAGGTTTGGAGTATGTGTTAAGGCTTCTGTTAATTCTGGAAACAACCTCTCTGACTTGTAGAAGCTTCTGTGCAGTGCAGTGCAAGTTGGGTGTGGAAGACCAAATCATGGTCTGCCAGACCCACCTTGCCATAACGAAAGTGCCAGATATATATATATATATATATATATATACATATATATATTATAACTTAGATATATTAGGACTTTAGTCTTGTGTTGCACGCTGCAATTACTTATACTAGCCCCACTGTTACACCGAATTGTGGTTGTCTCGCATTTGTAACAAACTTTGTTTGTGTGCTCTGAAGATTCTGGATATAATCCCAGTGAAATATTAGCTTTTAAGTTTATAAATTGTTATTTTCTTATCAATCTGTGTTCGCATCAGTACCACATAATCCTATCTACGCGTATAAATAACAACCATCATATTAAATATCAATACTTTATCATAGATACCTAAAGAGATTATTTAAAGAGTGTTGTGAGGCCTTACTATACTAACCAGAACTGGAACAGTGGCTCTGTTCCACTTTCTTGCATTTGGGAGACAGTTATCTGAAAAATTAATGTCTAATTAATTGTGTTAAATAATTAATACATACACCCAACTTTCAAGGGATTGCACAACTTTCAGTTATGCAATCCCTTGAATGGATTAGTGTCAGTTGTCTTCTGGTACAATCATGTAATTGTACCTTCACTTATCTGACCATCAAATTATCCTCCCACTGCAGTTTGATAACCCAAGGATTATTGTAGATCTGTGTATTTCTTAAAAATACATACAAATATAAATGTGCTTGTAATTACTTTTTCTGTTTATCTTTCCATTTTTGCTAGGATTGTTGCTATTCTACTCATTACTCAGTGCATAAAGATTTTTAGTAAACGTCCAGGTTAGAATGAACCTTTAATGATATTTTGTTCCCTAATATTGAACATCACAATAATTTGATCAAATAATTTCTATATTTGATATAGAAAAAACTTCTATATTTTTGAATGGGTTCAAAATTTCTAGTTTTATTCCAGCAAGATTTCTGTGACAATGTTTTTTGAAAAATATTGCAGTTAGAAAAGTGTAATCCATTTTTATCAAATGCTTGAACAAATTTTTAGGATCCAACACTATGCAACAGCGGCAGATTTTCTCAAACATCAATAAGGAGCTTGTGTTTTATATTCCACCTTTCTGGTGTAAACCTTTTCAGGATTATCATTTTTATTCTACCATCTTCTTACTCTCCCCTAAATACAAAAAATAGTAATGTTTATAAATTCTCCTTACAGTACCCGACAGTAATGCAGTCAATAATTTTTAATTGCCAGAAATGTTCCAAATGGAAGTTTACTTCATGCTCACTGTATATGTGTGGGAAGTATGGAGAATTTCTGTTTTCTGTGGATAAGAAAACTGTTTGCAGCAATATAATCATTTAACTCAAACTTCATTCCTAAATTTAAAAAAAAAAGAAAAAAGTCATCTTCACACAAGTATCATATCCCACATTCTTTATCTAAAAATGTGTAGCCAGGATTTTGTTTCTCTTTCTAAAAGCAGAAATTTTTGTTCCTGAAGTTAATGTGTTCCTCTGTTGAAGCTGAGATCTAGGCTGTCCAAATTGTTGTTTAGACATATTCAGATCTTTAAAATCATTTGCTTTCTTCTGATGAGAGTGATTTCCTACCTACTGATTAGGAAATCATTGTCATCAGAAGGAAGCATTATCATCAGTACTGCAATATCTTGTGTTTATGGTAGAGGGTCTTGGACACTCTGTTACATCAATTTTTTGTTTACTTTCAAGTCTGTGACTTGCTGGGCAAATCCATTAAGTCAAATAGATCTTTGGAAGAAATGCAACAGTAATGCAAAGTCATCTTACTTTTATCCTGGCACCATGTTTCACACTTAAAGTAATGAAAATATGTAGTTGAGTGATGTTATGCTGCTATTTAATACTTTATAAATGAATCATGAGCTCTGTAGATCAATTGATTCTGATGGAGTCCTTTGTCTAGAAAGACCTTGAATTCCCATCTGTGATGTGGATAATCTTTTATCCACATCAGGATAACATCACTCAACTACATATTTTCATTACTTTAAATGTGAAACACGGTGCTAGGATAAAAGTAAGTTGACTTTGCATTACTCTGCATTTCTTCCAAAGATCTATTTGACTCAATGGCTTTTCAGTCAAAGGTGAGTTAACCAGCCTCCTATGGAGGGTTGGAGAGTTTTTTGTCCCTCAAAACAGATGTGTATGCTCACATCTATGCCTGTAGATGTGAGCATACACATCTACAGGTGTAGAATATTATCTTGTCCCACCTTAACTGCAGACACTGTATTAGCCCCAACATTTAATTTTGATAGGGCAGAGATATGGACACTTGGGCATACTATGATTGCTAACCTCCAAATTAGAGAAAGCTGCTTAAGAAGAAGAAATGAATCATGCATACAAGAAAATGTCTGCATTTTTTTTTTTACTGCCTGTTTTTTAAAATGTAGCATAATAATAAACAAACAGGAAATTTGCAGATATTCAATGCAAGCAAAACTTCTAACAGGTTGAATTTATATTTTATTCCTTGATGCAAGATGGGCTCATTTCATGCTACTGTTGAATGCTTTGAAATTTACAACAATAAAAAAAAGAGCTGCTAAATCACATTAATTTAAAATTCTAGTATTATCACTAACTCATTCATGATAAAATATTCCAAAATTCATTGAAAAGTCCACAGCTGAAGAGGGGATCCTTATGATGGAATTTTTTTTGGATTGTAGATTTAGATTCAGCACCTTAAAATATATTATAAGGACCTAATTTTTTTTTAAATTTGTTGACCGTTGTGATTTATGCTTTTTCAGACTGATAAATGAGATGTTGCTGAACAAGCCCCACTCCATGAGTTTTGTTTTAAGATTGATTGGATAGAGTTACTCCAGAAGCTCTCTAAAATAAAGGTCTCTTTAATGAAAGGCTTCACAACTTTTTTTTAGAGAAATGTTTGAATTTCAGAGAGTTTCTGGAGGAACTCAGTGATTCTTTAAACTCGTGAAAAATGGCTTGTTCAGCAAGTCCCATTTGACAGACTGAAAAAGCATAACACTGGTCAGCAAATTAAAACTTTTTAGGTTTTAATTTGGTGACTTTATTCAAATGATTATCTACCATCCTACATCAAAATGATTGTCTGACATTAAAATTATGGTAAATGTCATAATCTTAAGCTGTTATTATTTTTTAAATTAATTTCAGTCTTCAGTTTGAGGCATGGTTTCCTTAATTTTGTTGTCTTTCATATCTTCATCATTGAGAACGGTGAATGAAGTTTGCATATCTTATTCTGTATACATTAAGTGCAACTGATGGAGGATGCCTTAGTAGTTGAAATTAAATTATAAAACTGAATTTTTTTTTAAAGTATGCTGAAATTGCAAACTAATATATTATAAAACTAGTAGTTTAAAAACTATTACTTAAATCAGTCCTGTATTTACTTTAAGCATCCCAAAATACTGAGCTAATAACTTTATTTTGCAGATGGTTTGAACCCAAAATTTCTTGGGTATTAGTGAGGTGAAGTATTTCTATTTCAGGCAATCCACTGCACACTGCACAACTCATGACCTAGTTGGTTCCCATATTATGGTTGCAAGTTGATCCATTGTAAGTCGAATCCTTATTTGCCCTAGGTTTCTGGAAACCTATTTTGTACATAAAAATTCCAAAATTTACTACGAAAATAAATGAAAAGAAAAGACAAATAGATGTTTGTACATTTATTAAGTAAAAAGAAATACTTATTATAAAAGCAAAGAATGTAAAATACATGTAAAATTTCTTCAGTACACAGCACAAAAATCAATTCACAAATAAGCATTTAAAAAAAAAAAAATTACCAAAGAGAGTATTACAAAGCGATGAGTTCTCTTTAGGTGCAGTTGTAGACAACATCAGCTGAGTTGCCACTGATTGGCTATTCACTTAGTTTGCAGGTCAATTCAGTGTTGGTTGAAGTCAGGTAGATTGTAGATGTTATTTACTGTAAGGAATTTTTTCTTTTAAGGTTACACGGTGATCAGCATTCACATTTACGAATTTAGGGACACAGAACACACGTGTTGAAATGATTATTTTACTAATTATTAATAAAATAACATGACGTTTCGACCCCTGTATGTCATCATCAGAAGGATACACATGTATAGGGAACCAAGCTATATGCTCTTGCACTCTGCACTGGTAAATTAAATCTACGCTGTTAATTAATCTTTTTCTTAGCCATGACCTCTAGCGATAATTAAATAAAATAAAATAAAAATTGAATAAATAAAAAAATAAAAAATAATAATTAAAAAAAATTAAATAATAAATAATTTTATAATTAATAAATAAAATAAATAAAAAACTACAATAAACTCTGTTTAAGTCCTCATGTACTAAGATTCTTCTGGATTTGTACAGTTCAAGTTGCTATAGAATATTAAGGGAAAAAAAATAATAAAACACTTCAAGTCTTGTAATGGGATTTTTTTTTTTCTTTGGCTTGTTCTGGTTGCTATAAAGGTTGCGGATGGGTCCTCCACATTCTTGAAATGGTTAGGCCATTATTTTTGTTCAGATTTGGGTCATGTTTGAGCATTTCACATGCTTCTTTAAATTTCCTCTCGAACCAGGTTTTGGTGCAGTGTAGGGACTTGGTATTTTTCCAATCAATTCTGTGGTATGTTTGGGTGCATGATCAGAAAGGACGGTTTTCCAAAATGGAGGTATTTAATGTGTCGTTTGTGTTCATCCTTCCTAATTGGGATGGTTTGCCCTGTTTCCCCTATGTATGGTAGGTTACACGTGCATTGTATTTTGTATACCCCTGGGTGGGCTAGGTGTGGAAGAGGATCTTTGGAAGAACTGAGTAGGTATCTTAATTTCGTCAGGGGTTTAAAGGTGGGTTTGAGGTTGTATTTGTGTAGTGTTCTGTCTATTTTTTCGGAAATGCCTCTAACATAAGGTATGGCAATAGCATTCTTGAAATCTTTTTTGTTTTTACTAGTATCTCTGTGGAGGATCCTGTGAATAGTTTTTTACTGTATCCATTTTTTTATAAATGTATGGTTGATGATCTTGTATTCCTGGTTTAGAGCTTGTTCATTTGAACAGATAGTTTGAGCTCTGTGTTTAAGGGTGCTTATGACACCTAGTTTTTGTGTTGGGTGGTGATAAGAATTTTTGTGTATGTACTGGCCTGTGTGTGTAGGTTTGCAGTAGACTGAAAAGGAGAGACAGCCTGAGGGAAGACGAGTGTGTCTAGGAACAAGAGAGTTGTTTTTTTTTCCATTTCAATGGTGAATTGGATACATTTGTGTTGTTTGTTCAAGTGGCTAAGGAATGTATTTAGTGCTTCGCAGCCATGGGGCCAAATGGCAAAAATATTGTCGACATATCTGAGCCAAATTTTTGGCTTTAGGCATGCTGACTCTAGAGCTCGTTGCTCAAAAGTCTTCCATATAAAAGTTAGCAATTGGGGGGGGGGGGAGAAAGTGGTGAACCTATGGCTGTACCCTCTTTTTGAAGGTAAAAATTGTTTTGCTACACGAAATATCCGGAGCGGAGTACGTGGGCAAAGAGGGCTGTGATGTCGTGTGAAAATATGTTATGTAGGAGCAAGATAGTATCATTGATCGGGACATTGGTGAAAAGGGAAGTTATGTCAAAACTGACTAATAAATCTTGGTCGTTGAGTGTAATTTTTTTAATTTTGTTTATGAAATGTTGTGTATTTTTTATATACCAATTCCTGGAGTGTGATGCTAATTTTTTGGATAAGTGGTAATTTGGGCTGTCAATTCCTTCAACAATCGGACGTAGTAGTGTGTCTGTTTTGTGTATTTTTGGCAGGCCATAAATTCTGGGTGCGCGAGCATAATGAGGTATTAGTTTTTTTTTGTTGTTTCTTCCAGCCATGTGTTAACAGATTTAATTAATTCAGTTGCTTTCTTTTTGATATGTTTCGTGGGGTTGTAGTTTATCATTTGGTAGGTGAGAAAATGATACCAAATGGTTCATTTTCTCTGTGTAAGTTGTCCGGTCTAAAACGACAGTGGCATTCCCTTTATCGGCTTTTGTGATTATAATGTCCTGGTTATTTTTTAGGGATTTAAGGGCCAGTTTTTCTGTTTTGTTTAGATTGCTGCTTAGTTTTTTGTTTGAATTTAGTATACAGGATGTTTCCATGCATATTTTATCAGCTAGATTGGCAGGGAGGGATCTTAAACCTCTCTCAATATGATAAATAATATCGAGTTTGTTTACTGACCTTGGTGCAGTGGCTTAGTTTAGACCTTTCTCCAGCAGTGAGAGTTCACCTTGGGTGAGATTGTAGTTTGATTGATTGATAACCAAGCCATGGTCTGATGGTGGTTGGTTGCTCCTAGCTTCATTTGTGAGTGATTGACTGCTCCTTTCGTTATGGGGTCCTGATTGTCTTGTGCTTTCATGTTGTTGTGCTTGAAACTTAATTATTAATTTTATTAATTCTTTTTTTTTTTTTTTTCAGTAATAAGTGCTTGGCCGAGTCATCTGTGATCCTGTCTAAAATATCCCAAATTTCTGGATTAACGTAGTTGGATAGCTCTAATTTAAGTTGTAGAACTTTGGCTTGGGTAGATGCTAGGTTTTTTCGTGCCTCGTGGATCTGTTCTCTTAACAATGCTTTACCAACCGGGCATAGATACAGAGTGCTTTGATATAAACTTCTTTAGTTTAATGCAGTTGGGTATTAAGTTGCTGTCTCTACATCGTTTCAAAAAGGCTAGTCGATTAGCTAACAAGGAAACACGTATCTTTAGCTTACCATAGAGGCTGCACTGCTTGTGGGTCAAATCTCCTTGGATTATGATGATTCTTTCTTTTAAGGTTACACAGTGATCATCATTCATATTTACGAATTTAGGGACACAAAATACATGTTGAAATGATTATTTTAATAATTATTAATAAAATAACACTTGATGTTCGACCTCTGTATTGAGGTCATCATCAGAAGGATACATGTGTGTAGGTAACCAAGCTACATGCTCTTGCACTCTATACTGGTAAATTAAATCTACGCTGTTAATTAATCTTTTTCTTAGCCTGACCTCTAGCGATAATTAAATAAAATAAAAATTGAAAAAAATTAATTAAATAAAAGAAATTAAGTAAATAAAAATTTTATAATTAATAAATAAAATAAATAAAAAACTACAATCTTAGTACATGACTCTGCTAAAGTCATGTACTAAGATTCTTCTGGATTTGTACAGATTTGAAGGAGCCTCATTTCAATGGATTACTGTAAGAAAGGTCATAAAAGCAGGAGGTTGCAAGTAGGACTATTGTAAACAAGGGTATTCTGTACTTCAGTGTAGTTCATTCTCAGATTCAAAATGATGCTTTCAGGTTTATATATATATTTTCATATTTAATATGTAATATTTAATTATACAGGAAGGCATTTCTTTGATTAAACCTTTTCAAAGGAGCCGCATTTTTAATTTTGGTGCTTATTTGATTAGGTATTTTCAGTATCTGGCTTACTAATACATTTACTCATCCTTTATTCATTGTTATAGCGTTTTGTATTTGAATGGTTAAGAGGCTAGCAGTTGACTTCACCCATCCAAGTGTGTGTGTGTGTAGTGGCATAGAAAAAAAGCCAATAGAGCCGATAATGGGGAAGAGGGGAGAAGATTTTCCAAATTTGGAGAGCATATATCAGAAACTGTTGCTGTAATGAATTTGTTTGGATTATTATATTTCATGTACAATCTTCACATTCCATGAATTAAAACTTTCCATCTTTCTTTTGTACAATTCTTTAATTGTACAAAAGAAACTTATGTTTCTTTCATTCAAATTTTAAAAAAAAACATAAATTACAAATGAAAAATAAAAGGAAGTGTATAGGCTTCTTAGAACTTTCTAAATCAAATATGTATTATATTTTTTTAATTGTAAAATTTGCACATACATAAAAACTGATCTAAGATTGCATCTTTTTCTGAGCTCAAAAGTTAAAGAATTTAATAAATAAACTAATTTTGAAATGAGATTGGTTTATGAATAAATAATTAAATATTGAAGTATGATTCTTACAATGAATATTATTAGTAATTAAGATTTGTGAATTTTAAATATATTAAAATTTTCAGATACGAATAAAAAGTTGCCATTTGACTTTGTTAATAACATAAAATGATCTCTTTTTTCCATCATCATCATCATCATCAAATTCCTGCCATGTACCCTCAAGGGGTGTACAGGATATGATAGTACTACATGAAAATAATTACATCGTTACTAACTTCCTATCTACAATTTTCCTCCAAATCAGTCTGTTACTTGTCAAGACTCCAACATTATCAGATCTTATATTTCTATTGTCTAAGGCACTTTATACTGTATCAATCCACCTATATCTTGGTCTTCCTCTGGGTCGTTTTGTTGCCAACCTGGCAGAGAACACTTGTTTTGCTAATCTTTCTTCGCCCATTCTGTTTAAGTGACCATACCACCTGAGATTAGCTCTGCTAACAGATTCCTGGATGCTGACAATGTCAAGTTCTTTCCTAATATCCTCATTTTTAATATGATATTGCCATTGATGCCATCTGTTCATGCCTATAATCTTTCTCAGGGCTCTCTCATATCTGCGGTCTCTAGTCTTTGGTCAAGTGTTTTACTTCTGATCCAGCTCTCAGATCCATAAGTTAAAACTGGTTTGAACACTGTCTTGTATACAGCTAATTTAGTGTTCCGACTAATTTCTCTCTTATTCCATATGAATTTATTCAATTGATTTCCCACCATACCAGCTTTGCTGATTCTGTTGTCTATTTCTATATTTAATTTACCATCTTCAGTAAAAATCATGCCTAAGTAGCTGAAATGTTTTACTTGTTCCACAGGTTCTCCATTCACAACACAGTTGACATTTTCAATGATTCTGCCTATTTTCATTGTCTTTGTCTTTTTATTGCTGACCTTCATACCATATCTATTACAACAGCTATTCAATTAGTCAGAGAATCTTGCAGACTTGTAGCGGATTTCCCCTCTTAGCAATTTGTGGAAGGACCTCAAAAGACTACAAGGAGCAAGTCTTTTACACCGAGTCTATTATAAGAGGTGTGGTTGGTGAGAGATTAACAAAATCACGCTTTTCAGGTGCAAAAAAGTAATTATGTTAGTGAGGCTATGAGAACACAAAAGAGTAAATTGAAAGAGTTGATTATTTTGACTGGAAAGAATGATTTGAAAAGAGAAAAGTATGGCATTAGGGAGGATATGAAAGAATTAGTCGAAATAGCAAAAAAATAGAAAGTTAAGATAGTGAGTCTGTTGCCGCAGTATGATAGAGTAGAGCTGAGGAGTACCATAATAGAATGAATCAATGTGTAGGTTATACAGGAGGAATAATGGTGAGTTTGTGAATGTATGGAGTGAGTTTGATCTGCGAAAGGACTTATACAAGAAGGATGGTTTGATCTGAATGGATTCGGCATTCAGAGTCTGGAAAAAGTGTTGTTGAATGAAGCGAAAGTGGATGTATGAAATCAGGGAAACTAGAGCTTTTTTTTGGGGGGGGGGGGGAAATGTTGAGTGGATATGCAGATACCAGTGAGGCAGTTGAGTGTAAGAATGTGCATAAAATGCCTAAGTTAATACCATTGGTAACAAACCAGAATGGGATAATTAGCATAAAGTGTCAGGATAGCAGTGGGCCTAAAGAGGCTTTTGCACTTTAAGTACACTAATGTCAGGAGCATTTGGGACAAGAGGGAAGAGTTGTTGGCATTGGTTAATTCATCTTGGCCAAAGGTTATTGGCATTAGTGAGACATGGCTGACAGAAGATGATATTGATAGTGGGATAGAATGTGAAGGATATAGTTGATGATAGTTGATGAACTGCATCAACTATCATCAGTAACAAAGAGAGTAAAAGTTCAACTGCAGGTTAGTAAAAATAGCACATTTGAGGCTATCTGGTGTTGAGATAGAGGCCACAGGACAAAATATTCAATTGAATGCATCTACAGACCAGAGGATGAAAAAAATGACAGGGCTAGTATGCATTGGCAAATATGCTCAGTGAGTGGAGGGCAGGTAATTATTTTGGAGGATTTTAACTATGGGAGCATAGATTGGAAGGAGGAGGGGTGGGGCACATGGGAAGAAGGAAATGGAATTTATCCAGTTACTAAGGAATAATTACCTGAGACAACATGTGATAGAATATACTAGAGGTTTGAGATTGCTAGATCTGTTAGTTGCATCTGAGAATTTGTCTATGACCAATACAAGCACATTGCCACCCATTGGTGAGAGAGTGATCATATAGTCTTGACCTGGGAAGTGGCTAAATGTGTGGAATTTTCAGTTCAAGAAGAGTATATGTGGAATTACAGGGCTGGTAAGTATGACAAGCTAAGGAAATTGCTTGGATCAGTGCCATAGCATGTTAAACTGCAAGGGCTGGATGTTCATAGTGCATGGGAAGTGGTAAAGGAGTGTTTAAGGGAAGTAATACTTGCATACTTAGAGTTAGGAGAGTAAATCAAATGGATGAATATCACCATTAAGCTGGAGCTATAAAAAAAAATTGTGGAGAGAATTCAAGGAGAAAGGTGACCAGCAGCACAAAGCACAGGACAGAACAATAACCGGTGTGGTAAGAAAGGGAAAAGCAGAATATCAAAGGAAATTCACAATGCAGGCCAAAGATAATTCCAAACAGTTCTTTTGACATGTCGCAAGTAAAACGAAGAATGTTTGTGGCAGAATGATTTTAACGAATACCGATGGTAGGGAGGTAGCTGAATCAGTTGAAATAGTAGAATTACTAAGTGAACGCTTTGCAAGAGTATATCATCCAGGTGGAGATATTGCAGTAATGAGAGGGGGAAAGACTTATATGGGAACTGAAGTAAATGAAATGGAGATGCATGGCATATTGCAGAACCTTGATATGAATACAGCTGTGGGATTAGATGGCATACCAGCTCAAGTTTTACATGAAGGTGCTAGGGAATTGTCAGTGCCTTTGACCACATTGTTTAATCTAAGTCTTGGCTTTGGGTTAGTCCAAGGGGGGATAGAAAGAGGGTTCATTGCATAAAGGAGGCTCCAGGACTAATGTTATAAATTACTGACTGATCAGCATATCAGGAGTTGCTATCAAGGTATCAGAGAAGTTGGTCAAGAGCAAAATACAGGCAAGAATAGACAGAATAAGATACTTTATAGGGGGCAATATGGTTTTGCGAAGGTAGGTTGTGCCTTAGTACCTTGCCCATGTTTTATAATAGTGACAGCTGAGCTGTATAAAAGTAATGGGTTTACAGTGGTACCTGCTGGACCTTGCAAAAGCCTTTGACAGCATACCACATGAAATTCTAATCAATAAACTATGGCACCTGTGGATGGATATAAGGTTGGTGAGGTGGATAAGAGGTGGTTGATGGAGAGATCAGCAAGTAGTTTATTTACGAGTCCAGAAGAAGACATGCTTCTAGTCGCATGTCACAGGCACTCTGTTCTTGGGCCAGTACTGTATAATTTGTACATTTGATGATAAGGAAAGGATCTGAGAGGAACTGTTCAGTTGTTTGTCAATAATGCAAAATTTGGTAGAGCAATAGATGATGTTCAAATTTTGCAGAATGATTTGGAGTAGAGGTCTGGGCAAAGGAGAATGGATATCAGTTTAATCTGGCAAAGTGTAAGGTTATGCAGTTTGAGGTGAAAAGATTACCACCTGTATACCATATTGATGGAACTGTACTCCAGGAAATTGACAAAGCTAGAGATTTCAGAGTGTTGGTGGATAGGGAGGACACATAGCAAAAGTGGCTAAAGCGGCTAATTGGATTATTTGGTTACTGAAGAATACTTTGATGAGCAGAGACAAGCAGGTTATTATTCCTCTTTATCGAGCCGTGATAAGATTCCATCTGTGACCCATGAATATTCAACCTGTTCTCATAAGGCTTATTCCATAGGCCTGCTACCATCTTGGTCACTCACCTCTTCCTCATCGGCAAGAAATCCAGGTGACCAGATCTGAACTACTATGTACAGATTTGGTCATCTGGATTTCTTGCTGATGAAGAGGTGAGGAAGATCCAGAGGTGAGTAACCAAAATTCAGTTAATAGCCTTTTTTGTATAAATATTTTGACTGATCATAGATTAGTGGGTTTTGTAATTTGTTTTTTTTTTTTTCCCCTAAAAAATGTTTTTTAGAGGAAAATACCAAAAAAATATTACAGGTATTTATAAATGCCTTTAGCGGTAATGAAAGTTGAACAAAAGCTTTATTTTACATATTCCCTCCCCTTTCAAATATGATTGATGCCTGTTGATTTTTCAGTTGTTTTCATCCACATCTCTAATTTAATTGGTATTTTCTGTCATTTTCTGTAATTGCTTAACTTATAGGCCTCCAGATAGTGAAGATGTTGATTGATGATGAAGAATAGTCTGAAATCCGACTTTTATTAATTTAATGTATTAACTCACAGCACAGAATAATAAGAAAATAATAGTTAACTTATTTGCTGCTATTTAACTGGTATTATATCCAGCATCCTCACAGCACAAAAACTTTGTCATAGTACATGAACAGCAACCATTTGGTTAACAATGAAGCCAATTTAAAAAAAAATAAATAAATAAAAAAATTTTAAAAATGTAATGAATAATATAAGGAACTAAAGTCCTAAAGTATTAATTTGATCTTAAAATGACTGTCTCCCAGATTTTTGGTAAATTGATACAGTCATACTTGTTGAGGTTTGGTGAATGTTTTTAAGCTTTTGATGATTTCAAAACCAATCTCTCTGACTTATGACTTCTGTTTTTTCCCATTAGATCCTGTGTCAAGGGGTATCCAAGTTATGGTCTGCTAATCGTTGAATTGCCATTACGATAAATATCAGCTCTAGTAGTAAGACTTATACGTTGGTTAGACATAACTGGTAATTAATTTACGGAATTGACAACGCATATAAAGTAAATAAATTAAAGATAACTTTAATGAATCACTTCTATATTTCGGCAATGTCACATTGCCATCTTCGGGAACATAAAGATATGGTATGTGCACTAAGGAACTAACAAAGCAAATGAGGAAGAAAATAAGAACTAATTTTGTTCCTAAAGTCCTAATGGTGCCCTCTAGCGGGCTAATTTGGTAGTCTTGGCAGTTGGGCTGAAGTTCTCAAAATGAAAGTCTCCCAAATTTGGGGCAGTTTCATGCACCCAAATTTGTTGAGGTTAGGAACGTTTTTTAGAGCTGCTGAAGATTCTTTGAATAGTCTTTCGTATTTAAACTTGCTGCGATGGATTATTTTTGTCTTCTTTCAACGAATTTTATGGTGGGTATCTAAGGCATGGTCTGCCAGTCCAGAGCGACTGTACTGGTGAAAACGGATGTAGTCTTGGTGTTCTGAAATCCTGATATTTGTTGTTCTGCCTGTTTGGCCAAAGTAGGACAATTTGCAGCTGCAAGGGACCTGGTATACACCAGGTAGGTCTAGGGGAAGTGGTTGGTCTTTAGTAGAGCGGATAAGGGATGCCAACTTTTTATATGGTCTGTAACAGGAAGTAAGGTCATATTTTTTGAGGATATTAGTTATTTTTTCAGAGGTGCGCTGGATGTAGGGGATAGTGATAGACTTGGTGTAGTCTTTATTGTGGAGGGGGGTTGTGGTTTACAGGTTTTAGTATTTTTTGGATTTTTTTGGGGTTGTAGCCATTGGCTAAGAAAGTGTTGAGGATGTGGTTTAGTTCCATAGTCAGGGCCTTGTCATCTGAGCAGATTAATTTTGCCCTGTTATATAGTGTTTTTATCACCCCATATTGTTGTGAGGGGGGGGGGGGGATTGCTGGTGAATGTATCTGCCAGTGTGGGTGGGTTTTCTGTAAACAGAGAAAACCAAGGATCCATCAAGCTGGCGGGTGATTAAAGTGTCTAGGAAGGGGAGGGTGTTGTTTTCCTCTTTTTCTAAGGTGAACTGGACTCTGGGATGTTGGTTGTTTAAGTGTGTTAGGAAGGAGTGGAGTGTATCTGAAATATAGAAGTGATTATTTCTATTCATTGCCGAAATATAGAAGTGATTCATTAAAGTTATCTTTAATTTATTTACTTTATATGCGTTGTCAATTCCGTAAATTAATTACCAGTTATGTCTAACCAACGTATAAGTCTTACTACTAGAATCATGATCATCCACGGAGATGCAATCGCACGAAAGGCCCGTCAATGCGGCAAATTGTGGTTGAAGATATCGAGGCAAATAAATCGTCTGACGTTCCTAAAACGCTGCCGGGATAACAAAGTGATCCCCAACTGTGTCAAACTAAAGCACCGTTTCACTTCCGAGAAAGCTCTACGTATTTACAACCGCACTAGCTTCGCCCTGTTAAGAGAACAAATTACCGCGACGCGCGTTCTCCTTGCCGACGAAAACAAAACCGTACGGGCGCTAGAGGAAGAGCTTTCTAACACACTCGGCCTTGATCTATGGTCGATACTTCATGACATTTCATGCACATCGGCAAGAAAGGAATTCGAAAAAATACGTAGTCGGCACGTGAAAAAATACGAAAACCTGACAAAGACTTCTACTTCTGTACCCCAGCCACCACTTAACACAGTAATCAACCTCTCGTCGGCAGTTTTAAAGCCTGAAGCACTCACCGCACTTTCACGTGGTCACAATTTCGCCCTAGCTCCTAAAAGGATACCTGCTGAAGAAATCATGATCCAAATAGAACGTGGAATTCGCAACCTGCCTAACCACATCGCCAACAACGTGAGACTGGATGTAGTCGTTGTTCTCACTAAAGCCAAACCTCCAAAAACCAACTTATCCAAAAACGAATATGCAACCCTACAAGAATTGAAAAACAACAAAAAAATAGTAATCACCAAGGCGGATAAGGGAAACGCCACTGTGGTGCTCAATCAAAAAGACTACAAAGGTAAGCTAACTGCTTTAGTACTAGACCGTACGACTTACCTCCCCATTGAATATAATCCGACCAGCTCTCAGATTAGAACTCTCCACAGACTCCTTAAGAAGGTCACTTCTTGGCCTGTGGAAGTCACCAACAAACTAAAACCTTATAACTCTAGACCCCCCCGATTATATGGACTCCCAAAAACACATAAACAAAATGTGCCATTGCGTCCCATAGTGGATGGCATTGATTCCCCCACATATAAATTAGCCAAACATTTAGCCAAAACGCTCACACACTACACTGGCAACACATCATCACACATAAAAAACTCAGCCCACTTTAAAGCCAGTATAGAAAACCTCTCGCTCCAACACACTGACATAATGGTCAGTTTTGACGTCTCCTCCCTATTCACTAATGTCCCACTCAAAGAAACCCTAGAGCTCATCCAAGCCAAGTTTCCTCCCGATATCTCAGCCCTATTTCAGTTCACAATGAACTCAGGCTATTTCGTTTGGCAAGGAAAGTTCTACAAACAGATAGAGGGGACAGCCATGGGTTCACCACTTTCCCCACCCTTGGCCAATTTCTTTATGGAGACATTTGAAGAGAAAGCCTTAAACTCTGCCCCACAAAAACCCACTATTTGGCTTCGTTATGTGGATGATGTGTTTGCTATTTGGCCACATGGCTCAGATACACTCCACTCCTTCCTAACACACTTAAACAACCAACATCCCAGAGTCCAGTTCACCTTAGAAAAAGAGGAAAACAACACCCTCCCCTTCCTAGACACTTTAATCACCCGCCAGCTTGATGGATCCTTGGTTTTCTCTGTTTACAGAAAACCCACCCACACTGGCAGATACATTCACCAGCAATCCCCCCCCCCCTCACAACAATATGGGGTGATAAAAACACTATATAACAGGGCAAAATTAATCTGCTCAGATGACAAGGCCCTGACTATGGAACTAAACCACATCCTCAACACTTTCTTAGCCAATGGCTACAACCCCAAAAAAATCCAAAAAATACTAAAACCTGTAAACCACAACCCCCCTCCACAATAAAGACTACACCAAGTCTATCACTATCCCCTACATCCAGGGCACCTCTGAAAAAATAACTAATATCCTCAAAAAATATGACCTTACTTCCTGTTACAGACCATATAAAAAGTTGGCATCCCTTATCCGCTCTACTAAAGACCAACCACTTCCCCTAGACCTACCTGGTGTATACCAGGTCCCTTGCAGCTGCAAATTGTCCTACTTTGGCCAAACAGGCAGAACAACAAATATCAGGATTTCAGAACACCAAGACTACATCCGTTTTCACCAGTACAGCCGCTCTGGACTGGCAGACCATGCCTTAGATACCCACCATAAAATTCGTTGGAAGAAGACAAAAATAATCCATCGCAGCAAGTTTAAATACGAGACTATTCAAAGAATCTTCAGCAGCTCTAAAAAACGTTCCTAACCTCAACAAATTTGGGTGCATGAAACTGCCCCAAATTTGGGAGACTTTCATTTTGAGAACTTCAGCCCAACTGCCAAGACTACCAAATTAGCCCGCTAGAGGGCACCATTAGGACTTTAGGAACAAAATTAGTTCTTATTTTCTTCCTCATTTGCTTTGTTAGTTCCTTAGTGCACATACCATATCTTTATGTTCCCGAAGATGGCAATGTGACATTGCCGAAATATAGAAGTGATTCATTAAAGTTATCTTTAATTTATTTACTTTATATGCGTTGTCAATTCCGTAAATTAATTACCAGTTAAATATCAGCTCTGCATCACATTTAAACCATATATCAAATTGTCAACTCATCATTCACCTAAGGGCTAACTCTGTTTTCATATCTAGGAGTGTATGAAGTGCCCTCATACTGTCGGCATCCACCTTGAAGAATATAAAAAATCCATTTGGCACTATCATTATGCCAAGTCGGGACTAGCAGTGTGTGGCTGTTTCAATTTACCAAAATTCTGGGACTTTATCCAGCAATAGATGGCACCTATTAGGACTTTAGTTCCTTGTGTTATCCATTACAATTTTTTTTTTTAACTGATCCGACTGTTAACCAACAATAGATGGCACCAGCTGGGATTTTATTTCCTTGTGTTGTCTGTTACATATTTTTTTTTTAAACTGGTCTCACTGTTAACCAAATTATTCTGTGTTGTAAATTAATACTGTTAAATAAATTGACAAGAACTGCCAACACAAACCTTTTTACTCGTTTGTTATTTTCTATTTATCACATCATTCTCTGTATATTCGGGATGCTGTTGTACCAGACAACCTAGCAAGTCAGTAGTTTTTTGGGAAAGTTTAAAAGATTATAAAGTTTTCATTACCATCTTTCAAGGTTGGGACTGAAATTACAACCTTGGCTCATTATCACACTCATTTGAGTGCAGATACCATCTCCTAAATGTACTCTCCCTCTAGTTATAACTAGTGTCTGCCATGTGTCAAATTACATGCAGGTTCAGTTTTAAAATTGGTTTTCACCATACATAATTAACAACATTGGATATATTTCTTTACTTCCTAATAATTTGTTATTAATCGGAAATGCAGTGTTTACTGATATATTGCATTTTTGCAATAATTTCTTTTTTAAAAATTCATTTGAACATTTAAAAAATGATGTTCTTTGACCACTTATTTCTAAGCTATTACTGTTGGAAAACTATTGTCTTCCTTAAGCTTTCTCATAGGAATTGTCAATTGCCTTGAATGTAGCATGATTTCACATTCTCCAAGGTGTATCATACAGATATCTGTGGTCTTTCTAGTTGATTGTTCATTGAAGATTTGTATCATTATACAAACAGTAGTCAGAGAAATTTAAGCAAAACCGTTTTAAAATTTTATTAGCAGAAAAAAATATGCAGTGTATGTGTAGAAACATACTTTATAATATCAAACAAAAGCAAGAAAATTAGTAATCAAAATAATTAAATGATGGTGACCATTGTTTAGCAATTGCACAGTTACTTCTGGGTACTCTGTACATGGTATAATGACATGATTTTATGGGTTAACAGATTATCACAAATGTTGATAAAGTTGATGATGCCTTTCAGGTTAATATTAATTGAAATGCAGAATCAGCATTGTTTTCAACTATAAAGCAGAGGAAGTGACTGTCAAAAATAATATTGAATACTTAAGATGTGCAATTTGCAAAATTCATAATCACTATTTGATTTGTTTATGGATTTGATTCATTTTCGATATTTGTACAATTTTGATAAAATGAGTATATTTTTGTCTGTAACAGAATCCTTACAGAAATTTGTCAAGTTGTTTCATAACATGTTTCATGACAAAATAAAATTATTTATTAATATCTGTCATCAGTGGTTCTAACAGATATTATGTTGGAGGTTTAATGGAATATTTCCAGCACTAGGAAAGAATTAAAACTA
Organism: Typopeltis vanoorti; assembly: GCF_054136105.1. NCBI lineage: Eukaryota > Metazoa > Arthropoda > Arachnida > Uropygi > Thelyphonidae > Typopeltis > Typopeltis vanoorti. Next base: position 76,676,045 of record NC_143568.1, read on the forward strand.
ATTTTAATGCTTCCAATATTTCGTCCCAGTCACTGAGACATCTTCGGGGATTACAAATAACTTTTGTAACAACGCACTCAAATACAATACAGTACTAAGTGAAACACATGGGTGACTCTAAAACTTATAAAAAAACATTTTAGAATCTGCGGCGGCATTCAGAAATCATCCGAATCTAAATAAATACGGTTGCATAAAACTTCCCAAAATTTGGGAAACATTAATTACCAGATCCCACATTACATCCAAGCCACCTGCAAATGCCCATAGAGGGCACACTATCTAGATAGGACTTTAGAGTTACCTATGTGTTTCACTTAGTTATTGTATTGTATTTGAGTAGGTTGTTACAAAAGTTATTTGCAATCCCTGAAGATGTCTTAGTGACTGAGATGAAAATATTGAAAACATTAAAATTAGTTTTAATCCTTTCCCAGTGCTGGAAATATTCCATTAAATCTCCAATATGATGTCCTCAACACATTGGTTCTAACAGGTACTTAAGTGCCTGTGTCTTTCCAAGTCTTTGGATTTCCTAACTGTAATTTCAGGATCAGGTGCTTAGAGTGCTATGAGTATATTTTTGTCTGTAAATTGTGTTTCTTGTACTGGCTGGTTTGCCTGGTTGTTGGACAAAAAAAAAAAAAAAAAAAAAAAAATGAAGTTTCCAGGAGGAAAATTCATTTTCCTCTCAGAAACCCTGCCACCTTCATATGAGACTGGCCAACTCTTCTCCTGTTGGTAGCACCAAATGCATAATTCATTATCTTCTCCAAAAGATAAACTCCTGCCATTGATGCTACTTGGCATATACAAAGTGTTGTGTTTGTGCAGTTTGTCTTATTACAGACCCGATCTGTAAACGAATGCAGAGATGCATTCATTGACAGATATGGAATGTAGGAAATGCATTCCATATCTGGCTCATCAAACCTCACAAATCTGGCCTAACACAACACAGGATTGACAAGCCACAGGATCCAATGGGGTAAACACCGAATTATTACATAGATCCACGTATAAACATGAACGTTTCCACGAGGAAATTGCTGAAGCCCTACTTTATTGGCATAATATCAATCATGTGGGAAGTTGTTGTCATATGGGGGTTGTTATCCTTAACCATATTAATTAAATTGTATTTTGAAGGGTTTTTTTTTTAAACTCAAAATTATCCATTTTAATTTTATTTTCAGCCCAATAGTTTCTAACCGATAAACATGCGACTGTATATATATATATATAGAGAGAGAGAGAGAGAGAGAGAGTGATTCTAATGTAGCTCATGTGCTCTACTATATATTTAATTGTAATTCCAGATAGAGATCAACAATCTGTACTGATGTCTTACGATATGTAAGACGAAATATCTATAATAAATCAGTTTTTTTTTTGCTGTGGTACATGTGTGATTCTGTAATAATAGTATTGGTACTTGTCTTTTGTATTGTTGTTGTGTGGTACTTCAGTCAATGGACTGGTTGGCTGTAGCACACCATTCCTGCCATTTGTTCCTCTCTTTGGTGATTCTCTTCATTTCTCCATATTTTCTTGTTCCCAAACCTTCACGTAGTTGTTTGATGAAATTCATTCTTGGTCTTCCCCTAGTTTCTTTTACCCAGGATTTTCCTTTCTATTACTGTTTTGAGAAAATTGTTATGCCTTAGTAGGTGTCCTATCCATTTGAATTGCCTCTTCTTTATGGTCTCCAATATACTTCTTTCTTTGCCAACTTCTTTGAGAACTTTGTTGTTGCTTTTCTTTTCTTTCCAACTCGCTTTCATTAATCATCTCCAGCACCACATCTCGAAGGACTGTAGGTATTTCTGATCTTGTTTAGGGAGTGTCCAGGTTTCCGACACATATAATGCGACTGAAGAGATGAAGATCTTTACTAGTGTTTCTTAGTTTGAATGTCAATTTGCTTTGATGTGAGTATGTGATATTTATCGTAAAATGCTATTTTTTTTTTTTGTCCTTACAATTCTTGATTTCACTTCTTTTGTGCAATGTGCATCTTCTGTGATCAATTGCTGTAAGTATTGGAAGGAAGTTGTTTAATGGGTTTATCTTCTATTCTGATGTTCACAGTATGGGTTTCTTTCCTATTATCATTGCTCTTATCTTTCCTATTATCAAGTTTCTTCTCATGTCATATTCAGATGTCTTGTTATTTATTCTTTTCAGCCTGTTCTCCAGTCCATTATAGCAACCTGCTATTGTTGCTTGGTCATCTGCAAATTTAATAACATTTACTCTTTTGCCATTTATCATAATTCCATACTCTTCATTTAAAGCTTCCCCCATCATTTTGTCTGCCACAATGAAGGATGCCTACTCTCTCTATTTTAGCTAGTTCTGACCAACCCTCTTGCAGAGACATTATTGCAGTTTGATGTTTATACAGTTGCCAGATCAACTTTATTATTTGTTCTTCTACTCCTATCTCTCTCAACAATGGGAAGAGTTTATGCCATGCCATGCTATGTGACCATCTTGAATGGCTTTTCGTAGTCGTTTCAATCTATTTCGTAGTCCACGACTGCTTATTTGTCAGGTTTCCCTGCTTATATCGCAGCATTTATATCTATAGGTGTTTGTGTGGAGTTTATAATTATTCATAGGTATCTGACATCTGGAGCAAAAGAAAAGATGTGATTATTTTATTTATTTTTTTTTTTATGTTGTAAAAGATGACAATACTTGTTTATGCCATGAAACTCTGGTGGTTAGTTTTCCCAAGAAGGAAAGAAAGGACTTATAGCTGATTCAGTGTTTCAGCAGGATGGCTCACATTGTTACTTTGTTTTCAGTTTTAGGCAATTTCTAAATGAGATTTTTCCTAACAGATGGATCTATCTCTTGGCTACCATGTTCACCAGAAGTGATTTGAGCTCAGGGATATTTTTCTATGGGGAACATGTTAAGATTATCATTTATTAAACAAAACCTTGCTCTTTAGATGATCTGTGGATTAGGATAACTAATATGATTCAGGGTATTACTGAAAATCAACTGCAAAACATGTTTTTAGTACTTCAGAATCACATCTCAGTTTACATATGTAATGACAGTAGACATGCTGAGAATTAACAGTCTTCAATAAAGGGTGTATGTAAAACTGTGATAAATTCTTTCACTTTCTATAGAATGGAAGTTATGAAAATTTAAAACTATACAAGGACTTTATAACGACCTTCTAGAATTAAATATAATTCTTTATGATTTAGGTTTTTTTTGTACATTAATTTTATTAATTTAATTTATTTATTACTTTTTTTATTTTTGACATAGTCCAGAAACCCTACTCTAGAGACCAAACATGGAAGTTTTTTCAAGCAACTTCAGGCTTCCAATAAGTAGGGTGGTGGTCTCACATCAGGCAATGAAATTCATCTCCCACCTAATTGCTAGTAGATGTGATATTGAATCCTGATGGTGGTATTGCTATTAAGGGTTGAAATGTTGAGTGTATAGGTATTGATAAATAGTTTTATGTAATAGGTGTTAATTGTCATAAATATGCAATATGAACAGTGATGTAACTTGCACATTGTTACAGGAGGAGCATGGTCTGGTCTTTGCTCGAGTTAGTTGAGATTAACTTTTAATTGTCAATGTTTTACATCTTATAATATTCAGTATTGATGCATATATTTGAAATATATTCTTTGCTATTTTAACAGTAGCAAAGTCATTCTCTTCAAATGTATTTTGCTTGAAATATTTTTATATCCTCACTTGAAAAACTTAGTTGGGAATAGGTCAGGACTTCTGTGAGGTGTGCTGTTGAGTTCTCTCTCTATACTAATCATAAGCAGAAATACTCATAACAAAGCACTTTATGCAATGAAATTAGATATTCAATTGAGATACACTGATGTTTCAAAACTGCGTGAGCCAACTGATACAATATTTATGATTTGCAATTCTCATCTGCAGAAGTATTGTCAAAACTACACTGCATGCTGAAGTTTTAATATACAATTAATGCATGCATGTATTATAAAAAGTGGTACATTCATTTTATTTACTTTTTTAAAAATTAAGTATTATTTTTCTTCTTTGTGCAGTTACTGCCAGTCAAATTATGCTAATCTGTTGTAATTTCTTAGAATGATTTACTTTATTTTCATTTGAAAAAAGAAAGAAAATAAATTATTATTGCTGTGCTTATTTCCTGTATATAACAAATGCAACTCTATATTTTACTTAATCTGTTACTTTTTGTATTGGTAGAAACTTGTGGTTATGAACAAAGACATACTAATGGCACTTAGATCCAATTATGATAAGCCAGAACAAATGAGGGAACTTTTTCGAAGGTTGCAGCGTATGTACCTGATACCTGTTCCTTATATATAGTTCATTAAATAAAGATTGTCTAATTCTATTTGTAATAGTAGATTTCATTAAAAATTTGTTTTATTTTTTATTTGTCATTTACCACATTTGTTTTTTAATGCAAACATAAATTTCAATGATTATCTCTGTATCTTTTTTTTTTCCCTTGCAGGAATTATTTTTCAAGAAATATACAAATTAATGTTAGTTTACAAAAACAGCATGAAGTTTAAATATGATGTATGTTTGAAATACATATGCATTAATACATTTTTAATATGCGTCATACTATTCTAGAAATAGAACTAATAAAACAGAAAAGAAATGAGAAATAGAACTAAGCAGTCAGCTTAGCTGATACTTCAAGAAATATACAAATTAATGTTAGTTTACAAAAACAGCATGAAGTTTAAATATGATGTATGTTTGAAATACATATGCATTAATACATTTTTAATATGCGTCATACTATTCTAGAAATAGAACTAATAAAACAGAAAAGAAATGAGAAATAGAACTAAGCAGTCAGCTTAGCTGATACTGACATGAATTTGGAACTGTAAGACATACTAATTTGTTTAGATATATATATATATATATATATATATATATATATATATATTTAAAATATTATTATTATTATTATTCAGGGAGACCTCCTGGGAGTCAAGAACTCATTGAGAGAGGCCACATACTACATGCACCAGCTATCATACTTATTCTTGAATTCATTCACGCTACTTGCACACAAAACATCCAATGGCAATCCATTCCAATCACACACTACTCTATGAGAGAAAAATCTAGCCCTAACTCCCTTCTCAACAGCATTCATTCTCAACTTCCATGGATGCCCTTTTGTCCTTCCCTCCACCCTCCATAAAAAGAAAAATTCCATTCTGAAATTTTGTATAACCCTTTCAGAAGTTTGTCTCAATCATGTCACTACTCTTTCTCCTGTTTGCTAGTGCCTGCAGCCTACAAATCCTTAATCTGTCTTCATAATCTGTAATCCACAATCCTGGTATCATTTTTGACACTCTCCTTTGCATGCTCTGCACTGTGTCAGAAACACCATGGAAACCAAAAGATCAGACCTGCACTCAATAGTCCAAGTGAGGTCTTATCATGGCTTTGTAAAAGGCAAAATGACTTCCTTATCTTTATATGTCAAGATTTGTTTCAACATTGCATTATTCTCTGAGTTGTATTTACAATTTTTGTTATATGACCCTTGAACTTCAACTTCCTATCTACTAAAACTCCAAGATCTCTAGCCTCATCAGTTTCTTCAAGCATAATCCCACTAGTATAATACGACATTGGATATCTAATCACACCAAAGTGCATGACTTTCTGTTTAACATTGAAATGATGGCCATTTTCACATGTCCACAATTCCATTCTATTCAAGTCATTCTGCAAGTACTGTATATCAGCAGCACTCCTGAAAAGCATTTTATATTGGTATTGATAAGAGGATGGCTGACTGACAGATATCAGTTCTCAATTGTCACATGTGATATCCTTTCCAATGTCATTAATGTAGAAACTGAATAATAATAGACCAAGGACTGATCCTTGAGACACACTACTGATTACCATGAATCTTACAGATTTACATCACACATATACCACTCCTTGACATCTGTCAGTCAGCCATCCTCTTATCCATGTCAATATAAAATGCTTTTCAGTTAAATGTTAATTTATTTTTGGATTCAAAGACTGTTTTCATTTAAATTAAATTATCTCAAAAATAGTACAAACACCTTTTCTTTTCTTTTTGTTTTAAGTAATTTGTGTCTTGTCAAGTGATTACTGTTATTTAGTGTTCCTTAAATGAATGTCCCCCCCACACACACACAGGGCTTGAAAAATTATGCAAAACCTTACTTGCTCAAAGTCCCCTCTCTCTCTCCTTCCATTTTTAATTATCTATCCCAGTAAGTTAGAAGTTTCATAAAGTCTCATCATCATCAAATTCCTGGTATATACCCTCAAGGGGTGTATAGGATACGATAGTACTGCATGAAGAATTTACATCATTACTAACTTCCTATCTACAATTTTCCTACAAATCAGTCTGTTACTTGTCAAGACTTCAATATTATCAGATTTTATATTTCTGTCTTCTAAGGCAGTGCTTCCCAAACTTCTGGATGTCAGGGCCCCCTTTGCAAAAATTAAAATATTTCACTGCCCCCCTCGAAAAAAAATCATAATAGAGAGATATATTATTATAATATTTATTGTATTTATATTCAATACAAAACATACATAGCGAATATTGCAAAAATCAAATGCATATATTACATTTTTTGCCTCTTACCGTTTGGTTCGTTCTGAAGACAATGCGGGCTGTTCTGGTAAAATATGACGTACTGTCCTTTTTTTTGAGTCTGTTTCTGCTTCTTCTGATTGTTCGTGGGAATTTTTTTATTTTTTATCAGCCACTTATCCATCTCAGGGTTAAATTTTTTAACGTAGAATAGATCAAATAATATCACCACTTACCGATACTGGCACACCACAGACCGATAACATGAAATTAGTGAATATTACCTGAATGAGGGAATCCCCAGACCAGGAACATTTTTCTCTTTTGTGACTTTTCTCCCTTTAAGGTAATTAAGCCTAACACGAAACAGACAGCAAAGGCAGGTTATTAAAACATACATATGATTGGTGCGGTATTAACAAAAGATCGCGCAACACCGAAAGATAAAAGCATAGCTGACAATTGAGTTAAAATGCTAACTCTCTTCAACCGAATTCCATATGTGCTGCCATAACATTCATTATATATATATATATATATATATATATATATATTACTTAGTTTTAACACTTTTAAGAATTTTAACATGTTCAGTTGAATTTTATTGCTACCTTGGGAAATCAAACTCACATCTAATTAATAACAATAGTTTTTAGTTAGATACTGTGTTTGCCCATGCAACATATGGTTTTGTTTCAGTCTATACAGCATAGTTTCTGTATGAGGGGACATGTGATTCATTAATTAGTGTTTTATCCCAGTTGTCTCTAATTGCACTATTTGTTGAGAAATATATTACACAGACTCCTCATGCCTTATTCACTGGCATAATAAAAGAAAAGTACTTGTTTTTATTGCCTCTGCAGTACAGTGGCTGTTAGGGAGGGTGTGTTGTTTACCACTGCAAGGAGTTACTATCTCCCCACATGAACTTGTTTAAGCTTTTTTTCATTTGTGAAGTATATGCGAAACTTTTATTGGTAACAGAAAACTAGCTCGGATGACAGTGATAATATAAAACAAGTTTTGATATGTATATAAAGTCAATATCAACAGTCCCTGATTACGAACAAGTGATGAAAGGAACAGGAAGATTTGGAGCTTCCCTGGAGAGCATTCGAAGTAAATACAATTAACCGCTGTTTTGAAATGAAACATATGAATAAGCAATATTTATTAATATTCATTAATAAGCGCCGAAATACGCAGGAAGCAAAGTTTGTGAACCAACACCAATGTGTGAATTTTCCATTAAAATATAAAAAATAACAAAAAAGAAATAATAAATAATAAAAGTTAAATACATTTTTAAAATAAAAAAATCTACTTAGTCTTAAAACATTTAACATTTGTTTTCATTATTTCACAGCCCCCTCAACAAAACCTACGGCTCCCAAGGGGGCTGCGGCCCACAGTTTGGGAAGCGCTGAAGGCACTTTAACCATATCAATCCACCTATATCTTGGTCTTCCTCTAGGTCTTTTTCCTGCCAACCTGGCAGAGAATACATGTTTTGCTAATCTTTCCTCTCCCATTCTGTTTAAGTGACCATACCACCTGAGATTATCTCTGCTAATACATTCCTGGATGCTGACAATGTCAAATTCTTTCCTAATATCCTCTTCTTTAATATGATATTGCCATTGATGCCATCTATTCATGTCCCTAATCTTTCTCAGGACTGTCATGTCTGCAGTCTCTAGTCTTTGGTCACGTGTTTACTTCTGACTCAGCTCTCAGATCCATAAGTTGAAATTGGTTTGAACACTGTCTTGTATACAGCTAATTTAGTGTTCCGACTAATTTCTCTCTTAGTCCACATAAATTTATTCAGCTGACTTCCTACCATGCCTGTTTTGTTGATTCTGTTGTCTCTTCCCATATTTACTTTACCATCTTCACTGAAAATCATGCCTAAGTAGCTGAAATGTTTTACATGTTGTATAGTAGGTTCTCCATTCACAATGCAGTTGATATTTTCAGTGTTTCTGCCTATTTTCATTGTCTTTGTCTTTTTAATGCTGACCTTCATACCATATCTATTACAACAGTTATTCAATTTAGTCAGGGAATCTTGCAGACTTGTAGTGGATTTATTTAGAAGTATAACATCATCCACATAAAGCAAAGATCTGAGATTAACATCTCCCATTTTGATATCATGTTTAATAACATTTTCCTTCATAATGTGATCCATATAGATAATGAATAATAGAGGGGACAATGTACATCCTTGTCTGACACCAGATTTAACATTAAACCACCTTCCTGTACTTCCTTCAATTTAAGTATTGCTTGATATAATGCCCCATTAACACCATATAACTGGAGCGTTTTGAATAGCTTCTCTCTTGGCACCCTGTCACATGCCTTTTCCAGATCTACAAAACTTAAATACAGATCTTTGTTATATTCCTATGATTTCTCAGCTATCTGTCATAAAGTGAAAATCTGATCCTGACAACCTCTACTTGGCCTGAATCCAGCTTGTTCTTCACCAAGCTTCTCTTCCACAATCCTTTTCAACCGTTTCTCAAGTATACTTGCATATATCTTACCAGGAACACTCGGTAGAGAAATACTTCTCTAATTCGCACATTCAGTTCTATTTCCATTTTTATATATAGGTACTATGAGAGCTATATTCCAATCATCTGGAATTCGTCCCTGTGTCCAGGCCTTCTGAACTATGCAGTGCAGCCACTGTAGAGACTTTCATACCTCCATACGTGAGCATTTCTGGTCAAATATCATCTATTCCTGCTGCTTTTCCACATTTCAGGCTTTGATGACTTTTTCTACTTCGAGTATGGATATGTACGGGAAAAGAGAAAATTCTAGAACAAGACCAAATACATTGCATATCTAATTATAAGAATAGGCTGGGTCGTAATTTATTATGTCTATACACAAATGGCAGGAGTATTAGAAACAAAGGGGTTGAGTTTGTTGCTTTATTGAATACGATGTGGCCTAAGATTGTTGGCATTAGTGAAACCTGGCTATCAGAATCAGATATGGTAAGTGGGATCGAGTGTAACGAATATACTATTTTTAGGAATGACGAGATAGGAGAGGAGGACGAGTGCTACTAATGATATCAGATGACTTAAGTCCAGTTAGGGTAGAAATACAAGAAAACAATGATGGTAATAATGTTCCATATAGTTTGAGTCTATTTAGTGTGAAGTGGAGGTTAACAGAATGAAATATATGGTGGGGTGTTGACCTGGCAGCTCAGTTGTGGGGGGCGAAGAAATGCATCGTCAATTTACTTTATGGGTACCAAGTAAATGATCATTATGGGTTTCCATAAAAGAAAGGATCATTATGGGTGACTTTAATTTTTCAAAAATTGATTGGGTAGAAGAGAAATCTAATGATCAGGAAGAACATGAATTTATTGAATTGTTGCAAGATAACTTTCTCAAGCAGCATGTGAAAGAAGGAACTTGAGGTCAAAGAGTATTGGATTTGCTCATAGCATCAAAAATGATCTCTGTCAAGAATATGGCTATTTTACCACCATTTGGTGACAGTGATCATGCTGTTCTTTCTTGGGAAGTATTGAATCTACTTGTATTGAAGCACCAATTAAATCAGGCTACATGCTGAATTACAAAGCTGGAAATTATGATCAAATTAGAAGAATACTATCTTTGGTCCCATGGTATCAGTTACTGAATGGAAAAAATGTCAGCAGTGCATGGGAATCTTTGAAAATGTGCTTGAATGAGGCGGTATCTGAATGTATCCCTAGTGTTTGAAGAATAAATAGGTTGGGAGTGAAATGGATGTGCAGCCTTATTAAGCTAGAGATCCACAAGAAGAAGATGACGTGGAAAGAATATCATGAGAATAAGAGTGAGAGGGATTATGAAATATATAAGGCTCAGGCCAGAAAAGTAATGAGTATTGTGAGAAAAGCTAACACGGAGTATGAAAAGAAATTGGCCATACAAGCTAAAGGCAATTGAAAAGAATTTTATCATTATGTTGCGAGCAAGAGAAAGAATGAATGTGGAAGAATAACTTTTTTGAATGCAGATGGTACACGAGTGTCAGAAGCTAAAGAGATTGTTCAGTTAATGAGTGCTCACTTTGCTAAGATATATCAACCAGGTGTATATAGCATGGTGCTAGATTGGATGAAGAGTTAGAGATTCATGAAAATGAGGTTGAAGAGCTCTTGCATAAACTGGATAAGAATTTGTCAATAGGGACAGATGGAATATCTGTCTGTTTGTTAAAGGAATGTTCAGCTGAATTGGCTGGGCCTTTCACACATTTGTATAACTTGAGTCTCAGCTCAGGAATGATACCACAGGAATGGAAGGAATGTATGATAGTTCCATTGCACAAGGGTGGTGCAAAAACTGATATGTCTAACTACCGACCTGTTAGTATCTCTGGTGTGGTAGTGAAGATTTTAGAGAAGTTGGTAAGAACTCGCATACAGAAATGGGTAGACAAGCATTCCATACTCTGAAGGAAACAGCATGGGTTTACTAAAGGAAGGTCATTTTAGCAATTTGCTCCTATTTTATAACAATGTTACGGCTGAGTTGAATAAAGGGAATGGATACACTATGATAATGTTGGATTTTTCTAAGGCATTTGATAGGATAGCACACGATAGGCTGTTGTGTAAACTGAAGAATATGGGACTGGAACATAATCTATTGACTTGGATCAGGGGATGGTTGACAGACAGATATCAAAAAGTGTAAGGTTATGCACTTTGGCATGATTAGAGTTCAAGCAGCATATTATATTAGTGGGGTTATGCTACAAGAAACCTGAGAGGCAAGGGATCTTAGTGTATTGGTGGATAAGAATTTAAATTTCAAAGGTCACATAGCAAAAGTTGCAAATACAACTCAGAGGATAATTGCTATTGAAGCGAACCTTGACATGTAAGGATAAGGAAGTAATTTTGCCTCTTTATAAGGCTTTGATAAGACCACACTTGGATTACTGTGTGCAGATTTGGTCTCCCAGGTTCCAAGGGGATAAAGAAGCTGTGAAAGGATGCAAAGAAGAGTTACAAAGATTATATCCAGATTATGGGATTTAGATTATGAGGACAGATTGCGAGTATGTGGATTGCAGACTCTGGTTAACAGGAAAAAGAGGGGTAATATGATAGAGGTCTATAAACTTTTGAATGGGTGTTATAGCATTTCACCTGATGAAATTTTTCGTTATATGAAAGGTGGAGAGAGAACACGGAGGTATCCATGGAAGTTAAATTTATTTGCAGTCAAGAAAGCGGTAAGAGCTAGGTTTTTCTCCCAGAGAGCAGTGAGTGAGCGGAATAATTTGCCCTTACAGGTAATGAGTGCATCTAGTGTGAATGAATTCAAGTGTAGGTATGATAGCTGGGTTGGGTAATTTACAGCTTCCCTTGATGAATCCTTGACTCCCTGGAGATGTCAGATAATAATAATAATAATGTATTCCTGACTGCATGCCTGGTGCGTGTTTTTTACCACTGTTCTGTCATCACTGTTTGTTTCATTTAGCAATTTTTCGAAGTAATTACTCCATATTTCAAGCATACCTTTTTCTCCTGTTTTCATGTCACCTTCATCATCTCTAATTCCTTTTAAAGCACTCTTTCCTCCATTTCTGTGCTTCTTCAACGACCTCCAGAATATCTTGCCACCTTCTTGATATTTATTTTCTGTGTTCTTACCAAAGTCCTCCCATGACTTTTGTTTAGCTAGTTTTACACAGTGTTTAGCTTTCTTATATTTGTCTCTGTATTCTCTAAGAGCACAAGCTGACTTGTTTGCCAGGAACTTTTGATATGCTTTCTTCTTTAACTTCCTGTGTCCACCATGGAATTCTGATTTTTCTTTCCATGCAGACAGCTTCACCACATGCCTCTCTGGCTGAATCAATCAGTGTTTTCCTTAGAACTTGTCACTGAATCTCCAAGGTTAGGTTGCTGTTCTCAAACTCTTTAATTTTTTCTTGAATAATATTTGGGTATTTTAGTGTACAGTTCACATCTGAGAGCTGTTCAACTTTTATTTGCTTTAAAACTTTCTTACATGTTGTTCTTTTCAATATGAAATTCAGTTTTATCCTGTTCAAGACTAAATGGTGATCACTTCCAATTTCAAATCCTCTGTACACTCTGATGTCCTGCACCAGGGAGGAAACATCACTATCAACAATAACATAGTCAATGAGACTTTTCTTATTCCTTGTCTCTTCTTTCCATGTGAATTTATGCACATTTTTATGTTGGAACATTGCGTTAGTAATAACCAGTCAATGTCCTGAGCAGAAATCCAACAGGTATTTGCCATTATTATTAACTTTGCTCTTTTCTCCAAATTTTGCCAAGATATTTTTGTATGTCTGACAATCATTTCCTATTTAGATCCCCAATAAAGACCAACTTTTCATTGTGTCGGTTGCTTTTTCTAAAGCCTCAAAAAATTCCTCCACTTCTGCCTTAGTAGAATCTTCTCTGGGACCATAGGCACAAATAAGTCTCATTGTCTAGTTCCCCATTCTTATATTTGCCCACATCACTCTACTTGAGACTGCCTGCCATTCAAGAAGATTAGCCTCGTATTTAGTGTTGAATACTATGGCTACTCCATCTTTTCCCTTGATCGTCATTACCTGAATATAATATTTTGTATTTATTGCTCAGAAAAATCTCACATGATTTTGTCTTTTTTGTTTCAGTCACTCCTGTTACGTCAATCTGGTACTTATCCAATTCCTCAGCTAGCTCCATTTCTTTGTCATTCGGGCTTCTTATGTTGATAGTACTGATCTTGAACTCTGGTTATGTTGAGTTGGGGTAAGTTTTAGGACTACTTGTTTCAGTAGCTGACTTTTCGCTGTTTGCCCTAGTTCCCTGGCAAAAACAACAGGGGGCCTTGTTTAGCCGGGTGATGCCTCAGCCGACATGAAAATGTACCATCATTTGGTATTTTGGTTTAAGCCAATAAGAATACAATTTGGTTGGCTAAATCCCAAATTCCCAGGCATCCCCGTTTGTTCAGTATCCAGGTAGATACCTAACAGGGGGAACCACGAGAAGCTCTGGATGGTTCTCTGCATTCCTTTAAAGGCTATGTGGAGGTCTCCTCTCAGTTATATCGCTTTGACCCTTAAGCACCCCCCCCCCTTCATAAAGTCTTTCGGTGCTATATTATGTTTGGAGAACATTTCTTTTGTGTGAGAACCACTCAAAGAAGGAAAAGTCAGTAAATAATAAGAATAGAAAGAACAATAGAAACAACATTTTATGAGAATCTAATTTGATAACATTAATTATTTATTATTTATTTATTTTTTTTTGAATGGCCCATTATATGACTGTTTTTTTCCCCTCTTTAGTTATGAAAATTTTGTCAAGTTTTTTTTTTTATTATTAAAAACATATTTTGCCTATTCTGCACCCACTACTCACCATCTTTTAAAATCTACTTGCCACATTGCAATTGGCCATCATATTTGTTGAGCCCTATTTATATATATTATGCTAATAACTAATTTACAGAGAACTTTTTTTTTTAAGTTCCTGTAAAAGTTATTGAAAATCACATTAAATAAAAAATACTTTCTACATCCAGTTTTCCAGATGAATCATATGCTGAAAAATAAAACAGTGAATGAACATAAGATGTTGCAGATTTGATTCACCCAAAATAGTGAGGAGTAATACCAAATTAAAGAAAAGAAAATCAAATGCAGTGAAAATCGCTGTATATATCTGTAGATATATTTACTTTATATCTTTATATTTACCATATATTTTTTGTTTTTTGTGCGAGCATTTCAATATTTCATTGTATTGCAGTGTTTTCATATATTCAGATGTGGTCTTCATTAATATGCTCTGTTTTGAGAAAAGCATTTTGTTTATTCAGAAATATGATGTTTGAATACAGTTTTCATCTTTATAAATATGTTTCTAAGGTTTTCAATTTTGGACATCTGTACAATAACTCCCCAGTTAATGCATGTTCGATTCATGCGGATTTGAACTTCTGTGATATGATATTTTGCCATTTTTTGTTTATACATTTGACTTGAAGTTATGCATTTAAGAACATTTCAGAAAAATCTGGTCTTATTAGTATGTCACACTGAATTGATGTTAAACTTGTTACTTGTGTATTTTACTTAATGTACCTTTGATCTGTTAATATTTCATATGAATATTTTATTGTATAAATTAATAGCATGCTGTGTTGTCCTGATCATATGAGTGCTTGTAAGATTTTTGGGCACATCAGTTCTTAATTAAATTGATAATAATATAATCAATTTTATTAATATAAAGTAACTAAAATGAATTATTAACGATTCCTAAGTGTGCACCAAGTGATAGTGTTATGAATGATGCAGAAAAATGTGCCAGAAAGTCATTACTAGATGGAATAAAGGGTATGAAAGTGGCTAGTCAACTGCCCTGACAGAGAATGTGTTGAGTTTAAGTGAAAGCACCTTACACATCATCAGTGACTATAAGGAGAGGAAAAAAAGCATAAAAAAAGCAATTTTACAATATATATCTTTTTATGATATAACAGAAAGGATGAATGTTGCTGGCAAAGTGGCTGCATCACCAGAACAGACAACATTCTATTCAGTTCAGATATCTGTCAGCAAAGGCCAAAAGCCAGTATGAAATTATAAGAACAGAAGGGAAGCTGATGTGAAAAATTTAATACAGATTCTGGCTGCTTTATCATGGTCAGGATTTGACATCGCTTCAAGAATATGAATGTTTTTTAGGAAAGACTGCTTCTGCAAATAAGTATTCAAGAACTAAAAACAACAATTGGAGAAGGTAACTATATATCCAAACAAATCTTCAGTATGGATGAGACTGCATTGCACAAGAAGAAACAAATATGCCATTTTTCAAAAATCACCTAAAGATCACCTGACCCTGCTTTTGGGTGACAGTGCAAAGGGCAAATATAAATTGAAGCCTTTGCTGATCTGCCGTTAGTGAAAGTTCACTGCTGCTTAAAAACTACTTAAAAGATTTCTGCTAATCCACTGTTATGCCAGTACAAAAGGATGGATGACAAGTGTTATCATCAGCACTTATTTTAGTAAAGAGCTGCATGCAGGAAGGAATTCCTTTCGAAATTCTCCTTTTATCAAGTGACAACATCAATGTTTGTTTTTCTGCCCCTAATACAACCATTCTTGCAGTCATTAGACCAAGGAGTAATTAAAACGTTTGTCTTATTATTAGATTAGATTCCTTTTTTTTTTTGAGACTGCATGGAACAAAATTCCACAGTAATACCCACAAAACTAAAAAAAAAATTATTCCCTCAGTTGTTCTGCTGTGATTCTCGTCTTTGGTGCTGACAACACTATTATCAGAGTTAATAAGGATAGTGGCTTAGATGAAATCAGTGAAAATGAAAATTTCATTGAAATGTAGACAGTAGAATTGAGCAATAAAGAGTTGTGGAATTTGAGATCACTACTGTAGCAGTAGTTTCTTCAGTGGTGATCTTTAACCCTTTCTGACCTGAATTTTTTTTTCCAAGTGAAAAAATTCTTTTCGTTCTATTTATTTTGTCTTTAGGTCTAAAAAAGCAAGAGTATCAAGTATTTTGATGAAAAATACATTTCAGGATAGGACTGACCGACTGATTCCATATAGAATCATTATATTCTGGTAGCAAATATTCAACTTCTGAGCTTATACTCTATAATCCAATATATGTATATTATTCTACTAAGTCATAAAAACCGATATTGGTAAGATTTATACATATAATATATACCTGTTATTATATTAAAGAAATGGAACTACGACGTATGATATCAATTGGAATCATTCGCCATGTAATATGGGCTACGAAAGCCAAGACAGTTAGTGATTCCAATTGGAATCACTAGAGCAGAAAGGGTTAACAGCCATCAACAATCACCAGGCCATCAACTTACCTTGCAAAACCTGAAGGAAGCTTTCAACCTCATGATTTCTGCCTTATGATCCCAATATAGACAGGAACTCTGTGGTTAGGAGGAAAATGGTGAAATGGTTGCTCACTACCAAGAAATCCTTTATGAGAAGAGAAAGTCATACAAAAAATTATCCATTTCTGCAGTCTGCTACAGAAAATGAAGAATTCTAGCAAATCATTTTGAGTCACATTCATATTATTCACTGTCCTCATCCTTCTGTGAATTAGAAGTTGGAGAAGATGATGATTATCCTCTGGAGAAGTCCAGCCCACAGACAACAAAAATGTTCAACTAGGTTTCATTCGTATAAACTTTTCTGTCACAAACGTTTATGTATTCTTTACTTAATATTAATTTAAGTGTTTATTATTATTCCTTAATTGTATGCATAATATAATTAAATAGACCAAAAGAGTCATATGTAAGTGTGATTTATAAATTTTCTGCATTGGTGGAAACTTTGCATGTATTTCATTTATGTGAGGATTTCAAAATCACATATATTGTATAATCAGAAGACTCATGTGCTGCAGACTAACTTATTTGCTTATTATATTTCTCTCTAATAGACCTCTTATTGTACATGGGTGGTCGAAAAGTTCTTGGCCTTGACCATAAATGACAACACTATCGGCAAGATTTTTTTTTTTTTTTCTAAGTTAGTAAATCTATCATAAGCATCCATGTGAAATTGCAAGTCATTCTATCAAGTATTTTTTTTTATACAACTGCCGGAAGCCACAGTATTGCTTGTGTTTCTTGAAATGGATAAAATTGAGTATTGTGCAGTTATAAAATTCTTTGTAAAAGAAGATTTAACAGCAAAAGAAATTCATTCGAAGTTCATAAAAGTTTATGGGCACTCTTCTCTTTCATTTCATTTTCAACGATTAAAAAATGGACTGCTGAGTTTAAACGCAGTCATACTAGCTTTGAAGATGATCCATGTGAAGGACGTCCAAAAAGTGTAACAGCACCAGAAATCATTGATCAGTGCACACTATGGTATTGGATGACCGGCGAATCGAAGTGCTTGAAATTGCTGAGACTATAGCCATTTCAAAAGAACATGTAGGATATATTTTGCATGAAGAATTGCAAATGAAAAAGCTTTGTTCAAGATGGGTGCCGCACTGATCAAAAATGTACTCGTATAGAAATCTCTGACCAGTGCTTGGAGCGTTTTAACAAGATTAAAACTGATTTTGTGTCAATTTATTACTACGGATGAGACTTGGATTC
Source organism: Typopeltis vanoorti (assembly GCF_054136105.1). Lineage (NCBI taxonomy): Eukaryota > Metazoa > Arthropoda > Arachnida > Uropygi > Thelyphonidae > Typopeltis > Typopeltis vanoorti. The sequence goes on from NC_143568.1 coordinate 76,693,884, forward strand.
ACCATTACACACCAGAATCCAAACAGTAGTCAAAACAGGACAGAAGCCGGTTGTTCAGTGCCAAAGAAGACAAAGTCGGTTCCATCAGCAGGAAAGGTCATGGGATCGGTGTTTTGGGATGCTAAAAGCATTTTGTTTATTAATTATTTTGAACAGGGTAAAATAATAACTGGGGAATATTATTCCGATCTTTAACCAGACTAAATGAAAAAATTCGTTAGAAAAGACCAGGTTTGCAGAAGAAAAAAATCATCTTTCATCAGGACAATGCACCTGCCCACAAAGGTGTTTTGGCAATGGGAAAATTAAGGGATCTGCACTATGAATTGTTGGAACATCCAACCTATTCCTCAGATTTGGCTCCTCTGACTTCTATCTCTTCCCAGAACTAAAACTCTTCCTTACTGATCAGCGGTTTTCTTCTAATCTTCTAATCAAAAGGTAACTGCAGTTGTATTTTGCAGATCTTACTGAGAACCACTACAAGGACGGGATAATGGCACTGGAGCATCACTGGAATAAATGTATTAGTCTTAAGGGAAATTATGTTGAAAAATAAAGATAATTTTGAAATTATAAAATTTGTTTTTTCATTGTTAACCCGAGAACTTTTCAGACCATCCACGTATATATGTGCCTCTTAAATATGCTTTTCTTTTTGTCTCTTCATAAGCTGGAGACGAGCTGAATAAAAAAGTTTCTGAAAACAGGCTGTTTCCATGCTACAGTATGACAGCTTAAAGAATATGGACCTTTTCAGTGGAAAGAACTTGGTTTAAAAACCTTTCAAGGATGAAAGGAACAATTTATAGTTTTTTTGTTTTAAACCAAAAGCTAGTTAACTGTTCTCACATTTAGGTTATAAAGTTTTTTTCTTCACAAAACAGACAAATCCTGATTGATGACAGACAAATTATAAACAATAAATTTAACTACTAATTAAATTGATGAAACCATTATTTGGGTAGGAGAATGGTACAATAATCCATTTAAGTATACATCTGGTAGTAGGAAGAATAGTAATGTTACATTTGATCTGTGCAAGTGCAAAATAATCTAGGAAAGATTAAATGATAAGAATACTACCAGCTGCACTGCATCCTGTCTAAATCTGTGCTTTATTGTCTCTATATTTCTATAGTGTATTCTTATCATTTACTCTTTCTTATCAGAAAGGTTAAATGATAAGAATACTACCAGTTGCACTGCATTCTGTCTTATAAATGAAGTTATAAATTGTTTTATGAAGTAGGGATAATCATTTTGAAATTATAAAGTTGTTTTTTCATTGTTATCCTGAGTATGACAGCTCAAAGATATATAAATTAAAACCTGGTAAGATGCTTTCATAATTAGATTACTAGAATTCATACTGTCGGTAATCTAGCACCTATGAACAAAATGTAATTACTTAGCATTGATTTTATTCCTAATAATAATAGTACTAATAGCTGTGAAGAACACATCTCATCACTAATCAAATTATAACAAAAAAAAATCAAAGTGTCATGTAATTTAAACTAATGATATTTTCTACAGTTATTAAACTGTATAGATAATTGTTTTTGTTTCATGTATTGTGCAGCTTCTTATTGTCTGTAATCTTTTCCTTTGCATGCATATAGGACCGAAGATGGCCCAAAGTAAGGGGAATGTTATATTCTTTCATATTTTTGGCACTTTTTTATATGCCTGCTTGCACTAGTTTAACACTGTTTTAGAAACTACTTTATTGTAAATACCAGCAGTATATCATCTGTATTTTTTGTTTAATTTTAATACTTATAAGTAATCTTATAAATATTTGCATGCATCTTCACTGTTGGTTTGTTAAAGCTAATCTCAATGTGTGTGTGTGTGTGTGTGTGTGTGTGTGTGTGTGTGTGTGTGTGTGTGTGTGTGTGTGTGTGTGTGTGTGTTTAGTTTTTTCAGCATACTCATTATGAGGAGAGCAATTAGAATGATAAATGACCCATCTCTTACCAACGCACTCCCCTCACTTTCACACAGACATATAGTCTCTGCAATTTGTGTATTCTATAAATATTTCCACGGTAAATGTTCATCTGAAATAGCATCAATAATTCCCCCATTCAGTACTAAGCCTATTGGAACACATACAGCTGCCACCCAACATCCTTTCACAGTACACTTTGAAACCCATAGAACCAATAAATGGGTTTTCCTCCATAGAGGAGGAAAACCTATTTATTTTCCTCCTCTCTCAGCCTGCTACTGCTATACTGTGGAACAGTCTTCTCCTGATGTATTTCCCAAGGAATATGATATACAGCTTTTAAATCAAATATAAACAAGTTTCTCCTTTCCCAACCCACTACCCATATACAGTACTAGCATACTATAGGTTGATCAACCAACCTCTCATGTATGGGTCCAACATTAAAAAATACACACACTCTCCTGATGACACTAAGAAAAATCAGTTGCTCTTGTTTTCTCTATAGAATAGTTATATGACATTTAAAAATTCATATTATGTATATATATAGATAGATAAATAGATACAAAAAGATACAAAATTTGTAATATGTAGATATGATTTCTTTTTGCACTTTACCCTGCTCATAATTCAGAGTTAAAATTAAATGTTTTAAGGTTTTCATAAGAAATATTTGTGTGTGTGTGTGTGTGTGTGTGTGTGTCAGTCTGTCCATCTTGTGTGATGTGATTTTTTAAATTTCATTTTTAGATGTGGATAATGTCCTTCAAAGGATGACTATTGTTGGAGTAATCCTGTGCTTCCGTTCTCTTGCCCAAACTGCACTTAGTAATGTGAGTATTGTTGGTGAATATCTACCAGTTCTGAAATAACAGCTGGAATTTTGCTAAAAATATATTAATGGTATGAAATTTTTATTTAACTAAATAATCATGAAGATTTGATTTGTATCATGCTAGATTTATTTTTATGTTTTAGGGTTTACAACCTCTAGCACATTAGTTTTCTGCATGTGCTAGAGATTCAGAAAAGAAGAGAAGAGGAATCTGTTGATGGCTGATTATTTGTGAACATCTCACAGTTGTAGTCCTTGAGGAATACTATGTGAGAAATGGGTACAGAGAATACAAATAGATGGAAGAAGATGATAAAAAAATTGGTTATTATAAATTTGAAGTTTCACTAAGAATGGTATTGACTAGCAGCAACTGATCATACTTTTACACTTGTAGTAGAAAATGGAGAAATGAAGATCAGTAGAAAAGCACTGCATGAAAATACCTATAAAAAACTTAATGTAGAAACATATATGTAAGAGTAGATAGTCAACTTGTGAGAAGAGTCCAAATGGAGATATTCCAAGCAAATGAAGGCATTTTGGCAGCATCGGTACTCTTTTAGGGAAGTTTTTTTATATGCGATGTGAATTTGAGAACAGCATTCCAATCATGTGGATCCAAGATTCATATAGGATAAGTATTTGTGCGGATGAGTAGTGTCTTTAGCAGAAAATTATGGAGGATAACGAGGCTGTGGATGTGGTGTATTTGTATCAGAAAAGGTTAGCAGTATTAGCCAAAGAAGAGAGAAATCTAATCTTTTCTGAAAATCTTGGTATTATCAGTCAGTGGGAAGTGAAGTTCAATCTTTCTTGCAAGCAAGAAAGAAGACAACTGTTTCTGCAGTCTGGAATGTGTATCGGTACTTCCAGTAGTAATAAAAACTACTCAAAATCTAAGCTGTCAGAAGGCAGCTAGAGATGATATCTGACCTGGAATTTGTATATGGGTGGTTTGACAGTTTTGTGCTTGAATTATCCAGAAAACTTTGTCAACAAGGCTGAATCCCAGATAAGTGAAATAAAGCTGTCATCATCATATCAATATTGTTAGATCTTACTTTTTGATTCTCTGTGGTACTACTAGTTCAACATTCAACCTAGATCATGGCCTTCGTCAGTTTTTTCCTCTTAGCTTTCAACATCAAACATTTGTTTGCTAAAGATTCATCCCATTCTGTTTGAGTGATCATATCCCTTCACATTAGCTCTGTTCACACATTATTTGCCAATAATGTGTGAACACATTATTGGCATGATTACCTATCCAGCGTCGTATATTAGTGGGATTAGGCTAGAAGAAACTGATGAGGCTAGGGATCTTGGAGTGTTAATACATAGGAAGTTGAAGTTCAGGGGCCATGTGGCAAAGATTGCAAATATGACTCAAAAGATAATTGCAATGCTCAAACGAACATTCACATGTAAAGATTAATTCACTGTTTGGATTACATCAAGCATTCTTAGAGAAGATTGCTCTGTACAACCTCAAAGTGTGAGCAGTATTTCAAAGTTGGATGGAATTGGGATTTATAGTGTGCTTGCAGTTTTGCAAGTGTATAGACATTGTACTTCTCTTAGAATTACTGCACTTATATAAGTTAGTGTAAATATGGAAAAATATATTATGTGAAACATGACTAAGTAAATTTGCCTTAATTACACATTCTTAAATCCAGTACATAGTACCAAAGCAGGCAAAAGAACAAAATTAAATTACTATTAAAAAGGAAAACAGTTGAATAAAATTCACTGAAATATGTTGTAGCCAAATTATGAAATAAAATTTAATGATTTCAAGTTGCAACAAATTAAAAAAAACTCTATAAGGAATAACTTGATACTTGTCAACTTGATAGTTGCCACTAGAGGGACTCGTGGTCTGTAGTGTTTGTTGAGAGCTCCTGATAAGATAAGTGTTATTTTAAGTTAACATTGACAATTTTGCTTGAATGTTACGTAGTTTTGTTTGCTTTTCGTATCTTAGTGTGTTTTTGGTGTTTCAATTATTAATTTGATAAAATATGATAGAAGTGTGCACATGGCTCCGATAAGAAGGAAAATGGCAGCTAGTTGGTTCGCCATCTTTCTTCAATAACTGTAATATAAAGGAGATTATTCAGTGTACTATCTGCGAAATGTATGCTTTGCGGAGAGCGGTTGGAGTATGGTTAGACGATGATAATGTAGTGAATGTGTGTGGAAAATGAGGAATTAAAGTGTGTTTCAGGTCGTGAGCGTGATATTTTTGTTAAATTTCAGAATGTAGAAAATAGCGATATGATAAGAAATTGCGAGGTTGTACCAGAGAGCTGTGAGGGCGTGAATGTAGAAAGTGCGAATGAAGGTATTAATACAGAGCAAATTAATGGTGTAACAGATAATAAAAAAGATGATATAGATGCAATGAGTGAGATCACGCTATTGAGCGGAGCAATACATAGAGCAAAGCAGCAGCTGAAGTGTATGCACAAATGTCTACCGAGTGTACCAGCCAATAAAAAGAAGTATGATAGGAAAAATAAGAGTATGATTCTGAACGTAAACAAAATGAAAGAGCGAGTGCTGTATGGAGATTTGTTAGTACGAGGTATGATAGTAGAAAATTTGACAAAATCGTACCAACCTGGTGCGACCATTAAGAACGTAAGTGAGTCTATTAGGGAACAAAAGCAAAGGAATGAAATGATAGTGGTGGCAGGTACGAATGATTTAAAAGGAGATAAAATAGAAATGATAGAGGACCTGCATGAATTGTTTGAGGTAGCAAAAGAAAAGAGTGAGAGAGTTCAGGTGATTAGTCTTTTGCTGCGGTATGACAGTGAAGAGTTTAGAAGGAAGGTCATAATTGCAAATGACTTTATGCGTGGGTTATGCAGGATGAGTGGTTGGGATATGTGGAGTGAGTTCGATGGGTGAAAGGATCTATATAAGATGGATGGTTTGCATTTGAATGGATTCGGTGTAAGGAGACTTGAAAAAGTGATGTTGAATAAAGTGGATGTGCAGAATCAGGGAAACTAAATTTATTAAAGGGGGAGAGGAGTAGATATGCAGACCTTAGAGAGGCAGTTGAGTGTAAGAATGAGTATAATATGCCTGAGCGAATAAGGATAACAAATCAGAATGGGATAGGTAGTATAAGGCATCAAGGTAGGAATGGGGCTAACGGGGGTCTGCAATTCATGTATACTAATGCTAGGAGTATTAGGAACAAGAAGGAAGAATTTTTGGCCTTTGTTGGCACTTCCAGACCACAGGTTATTGGCATTAGTGAAACATGGCTGACTGAAGATGATATAGCTAGTGGGATTGAATGTGAGGAGTATAGTGTGTTCAGGAATGACAGGGAGAATAAAATGGGGGGAGGAGTATTATTGATGATAGCTGATGAGCTGCAGCCAAGGAGAATAGAAGTTGAATTGCAGGATAGAGAAAAGAGCACATTTGAGGCCATTTGGTGTGAGATTGAGGCTAGCAGAACATAATATACAATTGGGTGCTACTATAGACCAGGTGATGGAAAAGATGGTGGAGTTAGTATGCATAAGCAAATAGAAGAAATGAGTGGAAGGAGGGTGATTATTATGGGAGATTTCAACTATGGTAGCATTGATTGAAGAGAGGAGAGGACACACATGGGAGGAAAGATTTGGGTTTTATGCAGTTATTAATGTTTAACTATCTGCGACAGCATGTAATGGAAAATACTAGGGGTCAGAGAGTGCTTGACCTAGTAATTGCATCTGAGGATTTGGCTGTAATGAATATGACCACATTGCCACCAATTGGTGAGAGTGATCATAGGGAGGTGGCTAAAGGTGTGGAATTTACAATTAAGAAAGGGTACATGTGGGATTATCGGGCTGGTAAGTATGACAAGCTTAGGAGTTTGATTGGTTCAGTGCCATGCATGTAAAACTGCAAGGGCTGGATGTTGATAGTGCATGGGAGGTGGTTAAGAAGATTTTGCAGGAGGCAATGGCTGACTGTATACCTAGAGTCTGAATAATAAATCAAGTAGGGATTAAATGGATGAATAACACCATTAAGCTTGAGCTGGAAAAAAAAGAAACAACTGTGGAGGGAATTTAAGGAGAAAGGTGACCTGCAGGCACATGAACGGTATAAAGCCCAGGCCATAACAAGTGTGGTAAGAAAAGCAAAAGCGGATAATGAATGAACATTAGCCATGCAGGCTAAAGAGAATCCCAAACAGTTTTTTTGATATGTTGCAAGTAAAAGAAAAAATGTATACGGCAGATTGATTTTAAAGAATGCCGATGGTATGGAGGTAACCAAATCAGTTGATATAGTAGAATTACTGAGTGAACACTTTGCAAGAGTATGTCACCCATGTGGTGACATTGCAGAAATGGAAAATCAAACAGCTTATACAGGAATTGTGGTGAATGAAGTGGAGGTGAATAGTCTATTACAAAACCTCAATGTCAACCCATCTGCGGGATTGGATGGTATACCAGTCCGTGTCATACGAGAAGTGGCTAAAGAATTGTCAGTGCCTTTGGCTATTTTGTTTAATTTGCGTCTCGGGACTGGGTTAGTCCCAAGGAGGTGGAAAGAGGGGAAAATAGTTCCACTGCATAAAGGAGGTTCCAAGACTGCTATTCAAAATTACCGGCCGATCAGCATATCAGGAATTGTTGTCAAGGTCTTGGAGAAAATAGTCAAGAGGAAAATACAAGATTGAATAGATGAAAATGGGATACTCTATGGGGGACAGCATGGTTTTGTGAAGGGTAGATCATGCCTCAGTAACTTGCTCACGTTCTATAACACAGTGACGGCTGAACTGGAAAAGGGTAATGGGTTTACAGTGATTCTACTGGACCTTGCTAATGCCTTTGATAGGATACCACATGGAATTCTAATCAGTAAACTGCAGCATATGAAAATGGATATAGGGTTGGTGAGATGGATAGGAGGTTGGTTGATGGAGAGATATCAGAGAGTGGTTTATTCAGGAGTAGAGTCCAAAAGACGGCCTGTGACTACCGGTGTACCGCAGGGTTCTGTTCTTGGACTGCTACTGTTTAATTTGTTTATTAACGATATAGGAAAGGATCTGAGAGGAACTGTTCATTTGTTTGCTGATGATGCAAAGTTGGGTAGAGCAATAGTGAATGTGCAGGATATCAAAATTTTGCAGGATGTTTTTGGATAGATTGGAGGAGTGGGCTAAGGAGAATGGATGTCAATTTAATGTGGAAAAATGTAAGGTTTTGCATTTTGGGGTGAAAAGATTAGCAGCAGTATATCACATCGGTGGAACTGTACTCCAGGAGATTGACGAGGCCAGGGATTTGGGAGTGTTGGTGGATAGGGAGTTGAAGTTTAGGGAACACATCACAAAAGTGGCAAAATCAGCTCATCAAATCACTTGGTTGCTGAAAAACACTTTAACGAGCAGAGACAAACAGGTTATTGTTCTTCTGTATCGAGCCTTGATAAGACCCCATCTAGACTACTTTGCCCAGATATGGGTGCCAGGGTTTCTTCTCGATGGGGAGGAGGTGGAGAGGATCCAGAGACGAGTGACCAAGATAATAGCAGGACTATGGAATGAACCTTATGAGAACAGGCTGAAGATTTGTGAGCTGCAGAAATTGGTTGATAGGTGGAAAAGGGGTGATGTTTGAGACATTCAAATTACTGAAGGGTTTCTATAAGATTAATTCAGAAGATATTTTTGAGAATAGGACTGGTAGTGGGAGGACTAGGGGGGCCATCCATGGAAGCTTGGTAAGAGTGTGGTTAGCAAGGGTGTTAGAGCTTGGTTTTTTACTCGGAGAGTGTTAAATGAGTGGAATAAGCTACCAGAGTCTGTTGTAGGTGCCATGACTGTAAATGAGTTCAAGGAGAAGTATGATAGATACTGGGTGAATGTTGAATAGTTGTTCTTGACATGATGTTGGGCCTCCCTTGATGAGTCTAAGGACTCAATGGAGCTGCCCGTAATAATAAAACTTAAAAATACCAGACTTTATTAGGTAAGGAATATTTGCTGATCAACTGAAGTGCTTATATGTGTGTAGTATGTAGTTGAATATATATATATATATATAATAGAAATGAAATGGATGCTATGTATTAGCATTTGCTTCTGATGTTCACTCCCTTTTCACTTGAATGTTAACCAGTATCAGTTTCTGTAACTTTGTTAATGAAATACACTTTATGCATGTATGTAGTGTGTGTATTTATTTATTTATTTTAATGAAATAATCTATGTACAGTACATTGCTCTGGTTAGCAAAATCTGGACAATAAAACAAAAAGACAAACAAAGATTAACAACAGCAGAAATGAACTTTATGAGAAAAACTGCAAAGTATACCCTATTTGATCACAAAAGAAATGAAGAAATTATGAAAGAATTATACCAAGAACCAGTAATAGAAAAATTTAAACATATAAACATAAATGGATAGAACACGTTCAAAGAATGAAAACAGAAAGATTACCAAAACAAGCCTTAAAGTACAAGCCATTAGGAAAAAGAAAACCAGGACGTCCTCTTAAACGATTTAACAATGACTTCTAAGGCCGGAACAGGCCATGCTAGGCCTAAATCCTTGATACGCATGATGATGATGATGATTATTATTATTATTATGTGACACCTCCAAGGATTCATTGAAGGAGGGTACTCTACACCACACATCCAGCATACAGGCTGGATTTCATCCAAGCTGTATGCTGGATGAAAAACACAAGTTTCTGGAGACAAAACCCTGGTACCTCTGTGTGAGATCATCTAACTCCCTTTCATTAAAAAGCTCAATAAAATTCCTTCAAGGAGAATCAAACTCAGGAGATTTCCAGTCAAAAGGGCCAATGTCCCATATTTCTTCCAGCTGCACTATGGAAGTATCCTAATGATGCTCGTCTTGCAGATAATTAACTTTTAGGATTTTTTTTAATTAATTTCAGTTTCATTTCCAGACTGTCTTCAACACACACACACACACCTAATTTTAATGAACATATTTTTCCCCACCAGTTTTACAGAAATTTAAATTGTTAATAAAGTATATGTATATTATTAATCTGTCGATGTTATAGCCAGGTATGTTTCAAAATTTACCAGAGTTTGAGAATATAATAACCTTTGGCATAGGAATTTCCTAAGACTGGACCTACTTAAAAAACATGGATTCTACCTGGTCTCTGATTAGAACCAACAGTTTAAAACAGCTGTCAGGCCGGTGAAACCTTAAAGCACTAATAGAAGGTGACTATATGGACTCCTTGCAGAGTCCATGTCTTTTAAGTAGCACCAGTCCTAGGCATTTCCTATGCTAAAGGTTATATTTTCATAAAACTATCTGGCTATAACATTTTTTTTATGTCAGCATGACATCATTAATTTCATGCTGACATATAAAACTGCTGTATGGCTATATAGAAACATTCATTCATATAAGATATTTTATGAATCCTTTATTAAAAATATGCTTGTGTGTACATGAATTAATATTTCTGCAGAGATTGTGAATATATCAGTTATGTTTAAATGATGTACATTATTTTATTTATTATCCCAATAAAATTGATGAAAGAATGGTTTAAATTTGCTGCAGGTCCTCACTGATAGAATCCCATTTCTTCTAAGTTCTGTTTTGGATTTTAAACATCATGTTCCAAATGGTGATTCAATGGTAAGTTTACTATTCTGTGGCATTTTTCAAGTATATATCTTTCATTAACTTAAGAGTACTATATAAACTGTTTTTATTATTATTAGTATTTCTTATATGATATTCACATAAATACACACGCGCACGCGTGCACACACACACACACAAGAGTAGGGTAGAGGAAGTAACTATCATTTCTATATTTTATTTTATTTTTGCTCCCAGAAACTAGAGTTTTTTAACCCATATAGACAAATCAGCCTTGAGAACATGTGCAATTTACAGATAAAATATACAAGTAGTTGTGGTGGGCAGTAGGTGAAAATGGTAGTGATAGTTTGTTGTAGTTGGTGGAGACAGAGAGCTGTAGAGTATCTTTTTGCATCTGGGAAACACGATTTTGTCACTACCTATCATTGAGTCTCCATACATAATTTTCTCCTTAACTTGTTTTTCTTGTTTCTTTATTATTCCTTCAGATCACTGGCTTCTTTCTCTTTTCAGCCCTGCTAATCACTTGCCACTTCTGCAATTTTTCAATTTCACACTTTGTCCTATGAAGGATAACAGTTAAATGTGCTATTTCTTTATTAATGTCCAGTTCATTCTCCTCTATTTCCATGGCCACACATTCAACATTAATAACATCATTTTCCATCTTACCGTCAGTATTTGCTGAATTCTCATCACCTAACAGACACTCACTTTTAAAACACTTAATGCATTCTCTTTCTCTCTCTCTCTCTCTCTCTCTCTCCAGTTTCAATTTCCTTCCACATATTCTTTAAATTTCTCAACGAACATTTCACACACACTGCACTAAATAAAATCCTGAAAAATCAAGTCACCAGGCAACATGATCTTTGCCACCATTGTTCGTCGCATTGGTGCCATGCCGACAATATTACAATATAAATGTTATAAAGACACTAAATACTCTAAAAACACGAAATCTACATTAATAAATTATAATACGCTTATATCAAGCAATACGCAAGTATTGCTTGATATAATGCCCCATTGACACCATATAACTGCAGCGTATTGAATAGCTTCTCTCTTGGCACCTTGTCATATGCCTTTTCCAAATCGACAAAACTTAAATACAGATCTTTGTTATATTCCCATGCTTTCTCGACTATTTGTCGTAAAGTGAAGATCTGATCCTGACAACCTCTATTTGGCCTGAATCCAGCTTGTTCTTCACCAAGCTTTTCTTCCACAATTCTTCTCAACCGTTTCTCAAGTATACTTGCATAGATCTTGCCAGGAACACTCAGTAGGGAAATACCTCTGTAATTCTCACATTCAGTTTTATTTCCCTTTTTATATATGGATACTATGAGAGCTCTACTCCAATCATCGGGAATTCGTCCCTCTGTCCAGGCTTTCTGAACTATGCAGTGCAGCCACTGTAAGACTCTTATACCACCATACTTCAGCATTTCTGGTCGAATATCATCTACTCCTGCTGCCTTTCCACATTTCAGGCCTTTGATGGCTTTTTCTACTTCAAGTATGGATATGTATTCCTGACTGCATGCCTGGTCAGTGTTTTTTATCACTGTGCTGTCATCACTGCTTGTTTCATTTAGCAGTTTTTCAAAGTAATTACTCCATACTTCAAGATTATCTTTTTCTCCTGTTTTCATTTCACCTTTATCATCTCTAATTCCTTTTACAGCACTCTTTCCTCCATTCCTAAGCTTCTTCAACAACCTCCAGAATATTTTGCCACCTTCTTGATATTTATTTTCTATATTCTTGCCAAAGTCCTCCCATGACTTTTGTTTAGCTAGTTTTACACACTGTTTAGCTTTCTTACATTTGTCTCTGTATTCTGTAAGAGTAAAAGCTGACTTATTTGCCAGGAACTTTTGATATGCTTTCTTCTTTTCCTTCACTGCCTCTTTAACTTCCTGTGTCCACCAGGGAGTTCTGATTTTTTTATCCTTGCACACAACCTCACCACATGCCTCTCTGGCAGAATCAATCAATGTTTTCTTCAGAGTTTGCCACTGAATCTCCAAGGTTTGATTCCTGTTCTCAAACTCTTTCATTTTTTCTTCAATAATCTTTGTGTATTTTAGTCTACAGTTCACATCTGAGAGCTGCTCAACTTTTATTCGCTTTAAAACTTTCTTACATGTTATTCTTTTCAATATGAAATTCAATTTTATCCTGCTCAAGACTAAATAGTGATCACTTCCAATTTCAAATCCTCTGTACACTCTGGTGTCCAGCACCAGGGAGAAAACATCACTATCAACAATAACATAGTCAATGAGACTTTTCTTATTCCTAGCCTCTTCTCTCCATGTGCACATTTTTATGTTGGAACATGGTGTTAGTAATAACCAGTCCATGTCCTGAGCAGAAATCCAACAGATATTTGCCATTATTATTAGCTTTGCTCTTTTCTCCAAATTTTCCCAAAATATTTTTGTATGTCTCACAATCATTTCCTACTCTACTATCTAGATCCTCAAAAAGGACCAACTTTTCCTTTTTCATTGTGTCAATTGCTTTTTCTAAAGCCTCAAAAAATTCCTCCACTTCTACCTTAGTAGAACCTTCTGTGGGACCATAGGCACAAATAAGTCTCATTGTCCAGTTCCCCATTCTCATATTTGTCCACATTACTCTACTTGAGACTGACTGCCATTCAAGAAGATTAGCCTCGTATTTTGTGTTGAATACTATGGCTACTCCTTCTTTTCCTTGATTGTCATTGCCTGAATATAACATTTTGTATTTATTGCTCAGAAAGATCTCACCAGTTTTGGTCTTTTTTGTTTCAGTCACCCCTATTATGTCGATCTGGTACTTATCTAATTCCTCAGCTAGCTCCATTTCTTTGCCATTCAGGCTTCTTACGTTGATAGTACCGATCTTTAACTCTGGTGATGTTGAGTTGGGGTTTGTTTTCAGATTTGTTCCAGTAGCTGACTTTTCGCTGTTCGCCCTGGTTCCCTGGCGAAAACAACGGGGGCCTTGTTTAACCGGGCGACGCCCTAGCCGGCATGAAATTTTGTCATGTTGTACCATCATTTTTTATTTTGGTTTAACCAATAAGAATACAATTTGGTCGGCTAAATCCCAAATTGCCAGCCCATCCTCGTTCGTTCAGTATCAAAGTAGATACCCAACAGGGTGCACCACGAGAAGGTGAGGATTGGACATTAGGTCAGAAGCCCTGGTCGGTTCTCCGCATTCCTTTAAAGGCTATGTGGAGGTCTCCTCTCAGTTATACAGCTTTGACCCTTAAGCACCCCGACATAGTAACTTTTATTTATTTATTTGGTTCTTGAAAGAGTCACCTACTCAAACATACTTTAACCCTCATAATGTTGTTTAAGGAAATTAACAATATGGGCAATATAATAACTAAAAAAAGTTTACTTCTGATATTTTGTTTTAAATTGGCATCTTCAAGGAATTAATAATGTTAGTATTAACACATGCACACAGACCTAAAAGTAACACTTGTCATCTTATAAAATCATAAATATTGTCTCAAGTAACCTGAGGTTTTCACTCTAAAGATTTTTACTGCCATTTCTATAAAAAAAAATTTATTTTATTTAGTTGTACCCAATTGAGTAATTGAGAACACAACTTCCATAACTAGGAATGAGCAGAAGAAATACAGGGAAGTCTATAGTCCTAAAATTATACCACCTGTTTGCTTTCGTTGAGCATTCTTGGCTATTAGGCTGAGATTAGTGCAACCATACTTGTTGAGGCTAGGTTAGTTAGTGAAGGCTTAAAGAAGAACCTCTCAAATCTGCTTTGGTACAATAAGATGGATACAGATATAGTGTTGGTGCTCTGACATCCTAATGTTGGCTGTCCTGCTTGTTTGGCCAAAGGCTAAAGTTGGTCTTTAGGCAAGCAGATAAGGGATGCTAACGTTCTATCTAGTTTTTAGATCTAGACATTATGTTAAATCAGTTGTTCGACTATTCGTTATATGGATGGATCACATTATGAAGGAAATTGGTATTAAACCTGATATCAAAATTAGTGATGCTAATCTCGGCTCTTTACTTTATGAAGATGATGTTATACTTCTAAATAAATCCAGTACAAGTCCTTGCAACACCAGGCAACTCTGAGCAAAGGTGGACCAAGCTCTCATCACTCCTTGTCTCAGTATCTCCCATAATGCAAAGCACATCTCCTTGCAGACATGTTACTGCTATGCATTAAGGGAAGGGCCACTACCCAGACCGGTTTTAACCTTTATTGAGGTCTCGTCAGTGGGAGACAGACCTAAACGTGGAGATACTTTTTCTAAATCCAGAGTAATTCAATAATAAGGTGGTGCACCTGTTGGCAACTCCTATAGGTAAATATGACCTCTCCTATTGCTTCTGCCTTAGTATCTCCACGTTTGGGTCTGCCTCCCACTGACGAGACCACAATAAAGGTTGAAACCGGTCTGAGTAGTGACCCTTTCCTTAATGCATAGCAGTATACATGTCTGCAAGGAGATGTAGTTTGCATTATGGGAGATACTGAGACAAGGAGTGATTGAGAGCTTGGTCCACCTTTGCTCAGAGTTGCCTGGTGTTGCACCACCTTACCTCAATCTTGTAGATATTTTCAGGCACAAGCTTTGTTTGCTTACACTTGGATAAAGGATTAAACTAAATTTATTATAGTCTAACCAAGTGAAAAATAAACTTCCAACATATTTTTCTAAATCCAGAGTAATTCAATAATAAGGTGGTAGACCTGTCGGCAACTCCTATAGGTAAATATGACCACTCCTATTGCTTCTGCCTTAGTATCTCCACATTTGGGTCTGCCTCCTGCTGACGAGACCTCAATAAAGGTTGAAACCGGTCTGGGTAGCGGCCCTTCCCTTAATGCATAGCAGTATATATGTCCGCAAGGAGATGTGCTTTGCATTATGGGAGATACTGAGACAAGGAGTGATGAGAGCTTGGTCCACCTTTGCTCGGTGTTGCACTACCTTACCTCAGTCCTGTAGATATTTTCAGGCGCAAACTTTGTTTGCTTACACTTGGATAAAGGATTAAACTAAATTTATTATAGTCTAACCAAGTGAAAAATAAACTTCCAAAATAAGTGAAATGTCATAATCTTATATGTAGAGTTGTTTATCAAAAAATATAAATAAATAATAATTTTAAAAAATTAAAAGAATGGCTAATTTATTCTTGATACATGAAATAAGTGCCTTTTTTTTTAAGTTTTGGTTTTTACAAAGTTGGGTTTATTTCTTGTGTATTTAACCTGGACTTTAAGTGTTTCTTGGTCTGACATTCATTATTATGAATTAAGTATTAGATCAAAAATATTCCTACTCATTATTTTGAAATTTTTACAATGGTTAGATGAATAAATTGTTATATATGTTGATTTTCAATAACATTACCTACAAGCACTGAAATATTTGTTAGAAATTTATATATATGAATGAAATCATTCATTGTTTATTTTTGTTTATGTTGGAAATACATATCTTTAGCCTTGTATCAATATCACAGTTTCAGTAACCATTGTTTGGCAAATAGAAATGTAAATGAACCTTATTACAAAGAGAATGCATAATAAACAACTTATGTGGCAAGTTGTTTATTATAAAATTTTTGCCCAGGTATCAAGTGCATCCTCATTATGAATATAATTACAAGCAAATGTTAACAGAAAAATTAATCAGTGCAAACATATATATGGAACTTTGAGTTAACATCAAGTAGTAGACTAAAATCCTAATTATGTAAATACTAATAATAATAGGGTTCAAGTTAGTTAACTTCACATAACCTTTGAAGGAATGCAGAACTGCCTGACATTTCTGACATAATGGCCAATTCTCACCTTCTCATGGGTATCTTATCTTATACACTCAGTAAGTAAATTCCTCTGCAGTTCTCATGTTCAGCTTTATTTCCCTAATATATAAATATGGGAACTCCAAGCGCTGTATCCCAATCATCTAGAATTTGACTTTGTGAACAGTCCATCGGAATTATTTAGTGTAGTAGCCACTGTAAAATTTTTATATATACCTATTTGAGCTTTTTTTAGTTTAACATCAACTCCATCAATTTTTTCCACATTTCAGATTTTTGACAACTTTATCTTCTTAGAATACTGAAAGCACATGATTGATCAGTGATTTTTCAAAATAATTACTCCCTATCTCAAACTCAACATTGGCAGAATTCATGGGCATTACTAACATACACTGTTGCCAAGAGTGTCTGGACATCCCATAGCCATACGTTGCCTTGCTTGTATGATGCAGATACATGTTCACAACACTATATAAGCATAGACATTCTTTGCCATCAGGATGAGTGGACGAAAAGAGTTGAGTCTGTTCAGTATGGTAGTTGGAGCCCACAAGTTCAGTCATTCAATCTGAGAAATTTCTTCCACATCACATATGCCCCAGTTTATTGTCACCGAGGTTGTTGTAAAGTGGAAACGTGATGGAACCAACAAACCCCTCCCCTGAATTGGTAGGCCCAAGAAACTGACAAATTGAGACTAGCAGATTCACAAGCATGTTGTCACTGTAAATTGTCAGTCAGTCTTTAGCAGCCATCACAAACAACTTACGCATGATATATGATACAGATGCCAATGACAGAACTATTCACTGGGAAGTGTTTTACCCTTGGGTTTCATGGTCTTGCTGCAGCTCACAAGTCTTTGATTACACAATTCGCAAGTGTGTTGTCACAGTAAATTGTCAGTCAGCCTTTAGCAGCCATCACAAACAACTTCCGCATGATCTCTGATACCAATGACAGAACTATTTACCGGGAGGTGTTTTGCCCTTGGATTTCATGGTCTTGCTGCAGTTCACGAGTCCTTGATTACACCTGCCAGTGCTCACCATTGTCTAGAATAGTGCAAACAACACCATCATTAATTAAAATTATAATAATGGAATTAACTCATGTAAAATATTATTTATTAGTCTTGGTGGACGACTGAAGAAGGTTTTAAGTTTTTTCTTTTGATCTTCATCCGATGTAGATATGTTATCTATAAGAGAATTAAGTCTTTTTAATTGACTCCTGGTAGGAGGATCTGATGTGAGGGGCCTGTAAGTTGAATAGTCTCAGAGTAATAGAGACATTTTTCTCTCATATTCTTTATGGAGCACTTTGAACAACATATTTTTGACAACATTTCACCTTGATCTACTCATTGGTTCAGATATGTAAATGACATTTTTGCTATCTGGAATGGCTCTTCTGATGAATTACAACAGTTTCTCTCTCTAAACTAAATGCACTTCATCCAAGGATCCAGTTCAACCTAAAAGTAGAAGTAAATAAGTAGTTAGTCTTTTTAGATCTTTTAATTCTTTGCCAACCAGATGGTAACCTAAATTTCTCAGTTTATAGGAAGAAGACTCATACAGGTCATTATATCTATGCTGAATCTCATCACCATCCCAGTCAAAAGGTGGGAACTGTTAATACACTGGTTCATCGGGCCCACTCCTTTTGTTCTTCAGATGAACTATTACAGAAAGAATTGCAATATATTATTTCCTCTTTTTTATCTAATGGATATAAGAATTCTTTCATCAAAAGAGCTTTGAGTAGTTTTGATATATCTTCCTCTTCAAATATAGAAGCAATAATGCATATTCCTATACCTTATGTGCAAGGCATTAGTGAACACATAGCAAAAGTTTTAAAACCACTAAATATTTTTGTTGCCTTTTGACCCATCAGAAAAATCTCCACCTCTCTCACTTCTCCAAAGGACAAGCTTCCACATCTCAGTTATCCAGGTGTCTACCAGATTCCTTGCTCTGGTGGTTATCTTATTCGGACAAACAGGAAGATCTACTTTTATTCGGCTAGGAGAACACAAGTCTTATATTCAATACCCTGAACAGTCTGGACTTGCAGAGCATGACATCAACACTAGACATAGAGTTCATTGGAACAAGACAAGAGTCATCCACAAAAGTCAGTTGCTCATGAAACGGCTTTAGAACAAAACATGTGAAACTTTACTTCCTCTCCTAACTTAAACAGATCCCATGGTCTATGTCTATCCCCTTTGTGGAAGATAGTACTTTTTAAATCAGCTAATCTTTCCTAACTTTTTTAATTGTATATATATAATTTATTTATCTATTCTTTTTTTTAATAAGATAGGAAATTTAATGACCTTTTTTAGTTATCTTACATTAGTTACTTAGGCGACACCTTTTGGAATTGTCAGTTATTGTTTAATTAGCTTTTTATATGTACTGAAGATGTCTGTGATACTCAGATGAAAATTCTATTAATAAATAATATTTTACGAGTTAATTGCGTTATTCAGTTTTCAACAGATCATCCTTCTCTCATTCAACCTCACACTCATATCTTTGGGATTTCTATGTTTCTTTTCTGTGGTTTGATTATTTGCTTCTGTTCTTTGGCTTCTAGAAGTCATAACTGGCACTTACAAAGTCAACAGATTTTGTAAGTGCCAGATAATCTCCTGCTATTCCATTAACTATGCATAGTATGCCTCCCCTTTGATCCTTTGTCAGAAGGACATTGATAAAATATCAATAGCCATGATACTAATAAGATTCCTGGTCTTGATGGTGTATGCCTCCATTTGTAATAACATCTTGTGCTCTAGAACTAACAGTCATCTTGTATTGTCTCTACAAACTGTCATATTCATTTGGCATCTATGCAATAACTCGGAAGCAAGCCTTTATCCAGGCTGTTTCCAAGAAGGGAGATAAAAGTCAACTATCAGCCTACTGCTCTTTGATTTGACTTCAAAAATAATGGAAAAGGTTGTCAACAGTCAGCTTCTTCACTTGTGTATTACTTGGTGATCATCAATGTGAATTCTGCTGTTCTTACTCTACAGCAGATCTAGCTTAATTTACTCATCTTTGGATTTGATCAAGTCTGGCATTATGGCCTTCTTACCAAGTTACTATTTTATGATATTTCTCGTACTTGAACTTTTTTTTTTTTTTTTGAGTAAATCGCAAGCTTTCATTCCATTCATTCATTGCAGGTATACCATCCTGCATATAGCCGATTCCATTTCATCGGATTTTTCAATCACTTCTGAAGTACTCCAAATCTCTGTGCTTTCACATACTCTCTCTTCCTCCTATATATCAATTATTACTCTCTCTTTCTTTGACATCCAATCTTTGAAATCCTTTTATGCAAGGATTACATCAAAACGTAATCCTGTCTCATCCCTTAGAAGAAAGACCATTCTTGACTCTCTCTCTCTCACTTTTGATAGTATTCTGTCCACCAGCCAAGATCAGTCTCCTCCTCCTCCCTCTTGGGTTGATATTCACATATAACCTGTCCTGCACAAATACATCACATCCATAGCCTCTTCTTCCTCCAAAAAAATTGGTGATTTGGATGAATAACACCATTAAGCTTGATCTGCAAAAAAATAAACAACTGTGGAGGGAATTTAAGGAGAAAGGTGACCTGCAGGCCTATGAACAGTATAAAGCACAGGCCAGAAGGGTAATGAATGTGGTAAGAAAAGCAAAAGTGGATTATGAAAGGAAATTAGCCACGCAAGCTAAAGAGAATCACAAACAGTTTTTTCGATATGCTGCAAGTAAAAGAAAAAATTTATACAGCAGAATGATTTTAAGGAATGCTGAGGGTAGGGAGGTAACTGAATCAGTTGATATAGTGGAATTACTGAGCAAGCATTTTGCAAGAGTATATCATCCAGGTGGTGATATTGCAGGAATGAAGGAACCAATAGCTTATACGGGAATTGAGGTGAATAGTATATTACAAAACTTTAATGTGAATACATTTGTGGGATTGGATGGTATACCAGCTCGGGTCTTACGTGAAGCAGCTAAAGAATTGTCAGTGCCCTTGACCATTTTATTTAATATGAGTCTCGGGTCTGGGTTAGTCCTGAGGGGGTGGAAAGAGGGGAAAATAGTTCCACTGCATAAAGGAGGTTCCAAGACTGCTGTTGCAAATTACCGACCGATCAGCATATCAGAAGTCGTTGTCAAGGTCTTGGAGAAATTAGTCAAGAGAAAAATACAGGATTGGATAGATGAAAATGGGATACTGTATGGGGGACAGCATGGTTTTGTGAAGGGTAGTTCATGCCTCACTAACTTGCTCACATTTTATAACACATTGACGGCTGAACTGGATAAGGGTAATGGGTATACATTGATATTGCTAGAGCTTGCTAAGCTTTTGACAGGATACTACATGGAATTCTAATCAGTCAACTGCAGCAAATGGAGATGGATATAGGGTTGGTGAGATGGATAGGTGGGTGGTTGATGGAGAGATATCAAAGAGTAGTTTATTCAGGAGTAGAGTCCAAAAGATGGCCGTGACTAGTGGTGTGCCGCAGGGTTCTGTTCTTGGACCACTGCTGTTTAATTCGTTCATTAATGATATAGGGAAGGATTTAAGAGGAACAGTTCATTTGTTCACTGATGATGCAAAGTTGGGTAGGGCAATAGTGAATGCAGAAGATGTCAAAATCTTGCAGGATGATTTGGATAGATTGGAGATCTGGGCCAAGGAGAATGGATGTCAATTTAATGCGACAAAATGTAAGTTTATGCATTTTAGGGTGAAAAGATTAGCAGCAGTATACCACATTGGTGGAACTGTACTCCAGGAGATTGACGAGGCCAGGGATTTGGGAGTGTTGGTGGATAGGGAGTTGAAGTTTCGGGGGCACATTGCAAAAGTGCCTCAATCAGCTCATCAAATCGCTTGGTTACTGAAAAATACTTTAATGAGCAGAGACAAGCAAGTTATTGTTTCTCTGTATCGAGCCTTGATAAGACCCCATTCTTGACTACTGTGCCCAGAACTGGGCGCCAGGGTTTCTTCTTGATGGGGAGGAGATGGAGAGGATTGAGAGGCGAGTGGCTGTTAGTTGTTAGTTAGCTATTAGTTGGTTGATAGGTGGAAAAAGGGTGATATGATTGAGACATTCAAATTACTGAAGGGTTTCTATAAGATTAATTCAGAGGATATTTTTCAGAACAGGACTGGTGGCGGGAGGGCCATCCATGGAAACTGAGCAAGAGTGTTAGAACTAAGTTTTTTACTTAGAGAGTGGTGAATGAGTGGAATAAGCTGCTGTAGTCTGTTGTGGGTGCCATGAGTGTGAATGAGTTCAAGGCAAAGTATGATAGATACCGTGTGGTTGTTAATAGTTGTTCTTGACATGATGTTTAGGCCCTCCCTCGATGAGTCTAAGGACTCCTCGCAGTTTCCCATATTAATAATAATAATTCTAAACAATACTTCTCTTCTGCTTAACTCCTGATTTAAGGATTTAAGCAGAATTGTATTCATTGTATTTAGACAAGAATTGTTCGGTTAATGGATGATCCCTCTCTGACTCTCTTCAGTTGCTTTTTCATAGATGCTCTATTTCTGTATTATGTTTTTTTTTCAACCAGCATTTCCATAGATGCTGCTCCCATTCCTTCGCTTTCCTTTAATCATGTATGAAAATGAGCAGCTGCTGATCATCATCTATATACAATTCAGCTTCACATTATTGAACCACTTTTCAAACTCCTTCATTCCATATACCTCTGCCTCTTTGCCCATACTGCTTTCCCCATGCTGTTGTCCACAATCCTCAGCTCTTCAAGAAACACACAAATTTCTTCTCTAACCATTTGTCCACATGTGGCAGTGTCATGTCATAGATCTCAATGATAGTAACATTCTTAATAAAACAGTGACCTTTATTTCTCTTAATTTATTGGAGAATGAAAATATCTGTTACATTCAGAGGTGATAATTCAATTCAAGACTGAATATATTTCGATAAAAACTTTCCAAAATTCAGTTTATTTAAAATAAAAAAAAAAATTTGTTATTGTTCAACAGTGTTGCTCATGGTTTAATGGTACCATCTATTTTTTCTTGATTATTAATTACTGAATCTAAGAAGACATGCAGTTTCACCTGTTTGGTAATTACAAATATTTAAAACTACAGGTAGTCCTCGACTTATGACGGGGTTACATTCCAACCTCTCCGTCGTAAGTCAATTCTGACATAAGTCAAGGACTTTTGTTAATTCTTGATTTGTTTGATTCCTGTTATAATATTTTCATAAATTAAGTTTCTATATAACTTAGAACGGTGAAAAATGTATAAACTTACATAAACATTTATAAATTATTTATTAGCACATACAAATACATAAATACAAAATGAAGAAAGAAAAATTTAAGAAAAAAATACATAAATGCATATCAAAAATGGTGCACTTACTTTACTTTGAAATTCCTTTAAATATTAGTTAACATAAACAAAAAAACTTATTAACAGTGTCTTTAATTAAACAGGTGAGTAACTGTCACTTATTTGGACTATATGGTTATTTCTCGCGATCAGGAGTAGAAATAAGAAAATTGGTTAATGTTGTCTGTTGGGTTTTTTTCTTTCTTTTTTCATATATTTCGTGATAACACCTGACTGCTTCTCGAATTTGCTTTTCAACTTTGGCGAAGCGATCAGTGTCTTGATCCATATTTTCAAGTAGCTGAAGTACTTGATTTAGTTTAGAAAATACTTCAGCCAGTCCTTTTACAGTAAATTTTTTAACGATTTCTCTTCTTCGTCTTCCTCGTTATTCCTTTCTTCTCCTACAACTCTTTCGTTTTGGAAAATCAAGTCTTGATCAGTCAGTTTACCTTCTTTGTGATCTGCTAATTCTTCTATATTGGTAATATTGATTTCTAAATCCAGTTTTCTTGCAATTTCAACGATTTCTTCACCAATTTGTTCTAACATACTATGCTCATGTACTCTTTGAGTGTCTCCTGCAGTAGTAACTTCTTCCAAATTCCTGGCATACATTGTCCTGATACCTCCTTCCATGAAGTTCCAATGGATACATTGGTTAATATCTTAATTTTTCCAAAACTCACATAATGTTATAGCATCGTT
The DNA here is from genome assembly GCF_054136105.1 of Typopeltis vanoorti. Classification (NCBI taxonomy): domain Eukaryota; kingdom Metazoa; phylum Arthropoda; class Arachnida; order Uropygi; family Thelyphonidae; genus Typopeltis; species Typopeltis vanoorti. Next base: position 76,717,305 of record NC_143568.1, read on the forward strand.
GTCCATTGCTGTTATTGCTTGAGAAAATGTAGTTTTCAGGTAATATGTCTTGAATGTAGCAATCGAACCTTGATTCATAGGCTGAATCACAGCTGTTGTATTGGGTGGTAGATATATCACATTTATATTTTCATTCAAATCGACGATGTTAAGAGGATGTCCTGGAGCATTGTCAAGCAGCAATAGAATTTTAAAAGGAATGTTTTTTTTTCAAGACAGTAGGCACGTACTTCTGGAAAAAAACAATTTAAGAACCAGTCTTCGAATAAAATAATTGTCATCCAAGCCATAGGATTACTCCTGTAGTACACCGGCAATTTATTCTTGTCAATGTTTTACAAAGCTCTGGAGTTTTGTGAACAGTAAACAAGAAATGGTTTTAATTTAAACCAGCAGCATTTCCTCCAAGAAGAAGCGTAATCTTATCCTTAAATGCCTTAAAACCAGGCACCTATGCAGCTTCTCTGTGATTGTAAGTTCATTCTGGCATTCTTTTCTAGAAAAGTCCAGTTTCATCTAAGTTAAAAATCTGCTCTAGCAAATAGCCTTCATCATTTATCATCTCTTTCAGATTTTTCTTGAAAATTTCGGCACTTTCAAAATCGCTACTAGCAGCTTTTCCCGTTATTCGTATGTTATGTAAGTTAAATCAGCTTTTGAGTCGATAAAACCAACCTTTACTAGTGTTAAATGTATGCTCGCCTATTTATCTTCTTGTTGTTTCCTTAAATTGTCAAATAAGCTGTGTGCTTTTGTTTGAATTGTAAACAAACTGAGAGGAATGTTCTTGTTGATTTGATCATCTATCCATATCATTAAAAGCTTCTCCATTTCATGAATTGGCCCTTCCCTTTTTTTTGTTAAAATTGTACATTTCATATTAACTGCCCCTTTAGCTGCCTCCATTATTCTCAATTTATCTTTTATGATTGTTGAAACAGTTGAATGCGATAGTTTTTCTTTCTCGTGCTATTTCACCAACTTTCTTTCCTTTGTCATATACTTTAATCACCTTCATTTTAACATCTAAACTTAAAGCTTTCCTCACCTTCTTTTTTTATGTTGGAATTTTCATCAGTAGTTTTGCTTCTCTTACTGGACATGATAGGGTTACGATGAGATACAAAAATTGCAAAGAGAGAAAAGTGAACACTTCGACTGCTGATTTGCAACTAACGTGCCAAAGGCTGTGATAAGTTAGAAGTGGATGAATCATAGCAGCAGCTATTGCTTATTGGTGATGGGCTTTGCTTGTTGACTAACGGCGATGCTGCAATGCATATACAAAAGCAATGTGATATACTGTATGTATGTATATGCTGGTGGAAAAGTTAAATTAGAGAATTTTTAATAATAATAATTACTGGTGACAAAGTTAAATTAGAGAATTTTTAATAATAATAATTTTGGCTGTCGTAAGTCGAGGACTACCTGTATTCATGTCTCAGTTAAAAATTCAATAATCAAACCAATTCTAAATATTTAAAGTCTAATTTGATTTTTCTTAACAAAAAATGTTCTTCTAATGCATTCTCACAAATTTTAATAAAAGTAATTATTTAATGTTTTTATCTCAATTTGAATCATAGTTTTATTTTTTAACCTCTATAGTCACCTAAATTAAAGTTTTATTTTTACCTTCAAATATTCCATTAAGAATTTACCAGTTAGCAATTGTGTTGGGGATTTACTTTCTTTTGGTTCATGCAGTCCTGCCCATTGCACTGTATAAATTATACTTGATTCCAAATATTTTAAATCTTTAATTCTGGCTATTTTCATTGACCATGTCTTTTTATTGCTAATTTTCATGCCAAATTTATTACAGCAGTTATTCAATTTCGTCAGGGAATCTTGCAAGACTTAAAAAAACAAATAAATGAAATTTTAAAAATTAAACCAAATTGCAAATCAAATTGCACACAAATTAGTATCTTAGTATATCACATAGGAAATTTATCCTCTTAATTAACCATATTATTCATTTAACTCATTAACAGGAGCCACCTTTATAAGATAAAAATTGTTAATTGTACACACAAAATTAATTTAAAAAAATATAAGCACCAATGTATATTTCAGATCACAATATGAAACTGTAAAGACACCTTTTTTGCTCAGCCTCCTTTTATTATGCAAGTTTTTATTCTTTTTGGATAAAATTCTAAGATTTGCAGTGTCTTGTATCAGTGGCATTTCCTCCTGTCATAGATTCATACATGGGAATAGTTATTGTTTTTCAAAATACATGGGTATACATAATATTTGAAATAAGAAGTTATCCCTGTTTTATTTAATAAGTTTTGAACACGATCAAAATGAGTATCATATTGAAAAGAAAAAAAAATTATTATTATTACAATAACCTCCAGGGAGTCAATAGACTTACTCAACCAACCACATGTCTATCATAAGGAACTTTGAAATTGGTTACACTCCCTGCATTCACAATGCATGCTAGCAATGCATTCCACTCACTAACAACTCTCCATGTAAAAAAAAAAAAAAAAAAAAAATCTATTCCCCCCCCCCCTTCTTCACCACATCTGACCTCTTGTTCTTTCAATCTTAATGTCCACTCTATTTATGATTCCTTCTGTATAATCTGGTAGAATCCCTTACCCAACTTGTAATCCACATTCCTTCAGTTGCTCCACACAACCAATACTCCAGAGTCCCGATATACTTTGGTCATTTGTCTTTGAACCCTCTTTAATGTTTCTACATCACAGTGAAAACTAAGCAACTAAGTTTGAGCACAATTGTTCATGTGTAGTTGGACATAGAAGCACTACCTTCTTATCATAGCAGAAATGATGTGCAGCTTTTGCAATACTTGAAATGCACCAATGGAATTTTAGTCCCCTGTCTACCATCACCCCAAGATCTCTAATCTCATCCACTTCCTGAAGTGCAGCTCCACCAATACAGTACATAGCTTTATATCTCTATACCACAAAGTGTATAACCCTGCATTTATTAAAACCTATCCCACTTATCTTCTTGTAGAGAATTAACATCAGCAGTACCCCTGATAATTCTACCTAACTTTGCATCATCAGCAAGCATTTAAACATTCCCAGTCAAACCACATGACCACAACACCACCCTGAGGCATGCCACTCATCACTTTCCTTTTCTGAGACACTGCTCCATTATATGCAACTTGCTATCTTTCAGAAAGCCAATCTTCAATCTGTCTAACCAATTTGTTATCCAATCCCATCTTCCACAGCTTACATCAAACTGTGATTTTGGACTACCTAAATGGATTTTTTTCCTGTGAATAGTAACAGAAGTTCCCAGTAAAACAGAAGTTTTACTGGAAATAAGTTGTAATTTCAGCATTTTTTAATGAAAAATCAAGGAAAAATTTATCCATGTATAGATATTCATATAAGACAAGATTAATGACATATATTTGGTGAAGAACACAGGGTCCTAAGATGGTCACACTAGAAAGATGCACCTAATCATAATTCTTAATTTCCACAAAGTTTGCACACTCACACATACAAGTGAACCTTAAGAAATTGATTCTTACTTCAGTGTTTGCTGATATCTATACATACACGTTTCAATTAGTACTGCTTGCTCAGTGAAAAGACCACAAGGTGCATTGACATTCATGTGTATGCTTGCATACACTATAATAGCTTCTGCAATGGTAAACAGACTGCTGTATTGTTTTCTGTGCTGTAGCCATTTTTATAAAAATCCAACCATGACAGGTTGTAAGCATATAGTGCCTAGTACCATGAGTAGGAGGACAAATGCAATATTTTTTTTTTTTTCAGGCATCCAATAAGGGTGATGGGAGTAGTCTCACATTGGGTGATGAAAGTCACCTACTACCAGACATTCACAAACATGAATGCTCAGACTCCAGTTTGAAAAGCAGATATGATATCCACTCAGCCAATCAGACTGACAAATTATTCCTTTTTCAGCCAACTTTTGTTATGACTACTCTTTATTCTACTCAAATCTTTGTTACAGTCCTGATATGTAGCAAAACTAGTGAGAATCCATAACTTGAAAAAGAAAGAAGGAACCACAATAAATGAATTAAGAAATATAATTAATTAAAAAAAAAAAATCAGGTAGGTCACATACATGATTTTTTTTTCCTTGTGGATATCAAAGTGTATAACACAAGCTATTATGATCAAGTAACTGGCACAAATGCTGCTTGTAGAAGTTTTAAATCAGAAAATCTCAAACAAAGTAGGGGAGAGGAGGACAGGAGTAAAATTGTACTCATCAGAACAGTGGGGTTGGAGATTATTGCAGGTATGTAATTGTTAATTTGAGAAGCATTGCTTGATTTAAATATATGTTTAATAAAACTGGGTTGTCATATAATAGATTATTGATAAGTGATATGTCAAGGAATGAGACAGCTTATTAAACACAATAACAATGCCATCCTACCTAAAATAGTTTAAATATGGCAAATCAAAGCAAATTATTTTTGTGTATACTTACTGAATTAGCCATATTTATTGATATTGGTACTTTTAAGCACATTTCGACTTCCATTCCTTGGCCTAATACAGTTTATTAAATCAAGTAATTAAAAATGATGAAAAGCATATAGATAATTCAAAGATAGTAAATCAAAGCAAATTATTTTTGTTTGTGCCTACTGAATTAGCTGTATCCACTGATATTGGTCCCATACATTTAAATGATGTTCATCCCTTAGCCTAATATAAAATGGATCTTACTATAAAAAACTCACAGGGATCACTGGAATAATTTGCATAATGAATTATTATGAATAATAATAACACAGTCCAACACAATTTTTGCTGACTTTTATATGAGACTTGTTTTTTACTAATTTGGGTGCGCTGATTTCAAATATCAAACCCATTTTTCTCTATCACGTCAGGTTTTTCCTCTATGGCATTTTCTTTTTGCTAATTTGTAAGTTTTTGATAGTTTTAAGGAGGCAGTACTATTTAGAGGATCAAAAAAATCGATTTTTTAATATCATTTTCTGAAGGTATGTACTTTTAAAAATCTGTTCCTAACTTTTTATCAAGAAATTTGAAAAATTCCCGAAGATATAGCCTATTATTCAAAGCGGTGCGTATATCAGAATCGGAGCGCTCACCACTCTCGCTTGTTAGTAAACGAATAAATGCGTAAGAACCTGCAACAGCACGTACTGGTGCTTTGAATGCGAGAGAGGCCGATAATTAGATACATAACTACTTAACAATATTCATTAAAAATTACAAGAATATTTATAAAAAAATAACAATTTTACGTACACATGAGTTTCAGGGAATAAATTTTTGTTTGTAGCAATTTCTGCCGTGTGTTCTGTTTTGGCAATCCCTTCGAATACTCCAACAGTAGTCGGCCATCATGTGAGAATCCCATCTTCCTTGGTACCGATCTTCCATAGTTTTTAAGTCTTGATGAAATCTTTCGCCTTGTTCATCGCGTACAGCACCTAAATTCTCGGGAAATCTATCAAGATGACTGTATAGGAAATGAAGCTTTATGTTCATGTTGCAACCTAGGCGCTGGAAATTTTCAAGCATTGTTTCCACTAGATCTTTGTAATTGCACGCTTTTTTGTTTCCAAGAAAATTATTCGCAACCATCGTAAATTAAGTCCAGGCCTCTTTCTCAATTTCGTTCATAGAGTTGATGAAATTTGGGTCTCTCATTAAAGTTCTAATTTGCGGTCCATCAAATACACTGGCTTTAATTTTTTCATAACTAAGTCGTGGAAATTTTTCACATATGTATTGGAAACAGTCACCTTGTAAATCTAAAGCTTTAACATACTGCTTCATAAGACCTAGTTTGATGTGTAGAGGTGGGAAAATGATTTTTTCTCTGTCGATTAAAAGTTGATTTATAACATTCTGTTCTCCAACATTTAAGGATATTCTAAGAGGCCAATGTTTCTGACTCCAGTGTTGGTTTCTAGCTTGACTATCCCAGAAGCATAGAAAACATGGAAACTTTGTATATCCTCTTTGAAAGCCAAGTAAAAAGTTCACCATTTTAAGATCCACACAGATGATCCAGTTATGGTCTGTATATTTTAATAACTTCAGAACCTTTTTAATGTCCTCATATGTTTCCTTTAAGTGGACTGAATAGCCAATAGGAATTGAGCCATATACATTCCCATTGTGTAGTAAGACACATTTGAGACTTCTGCTTGAACTGTCGATAAATAAACGCCACTCATTTGGATGATATTGTCCAACACTCATTTCAGTTAGTAAACCTGACACATTGTTACAGTAAAAACCCACACTCATATTTAAAATGTTTAAAATATTGTACAAGATTACTTTCCCTGCTACGATAAAAAGTTATCTTCGTATCTTGCTCCAGTAAGTTTAATCTTGAAGCTAACAATTCCGATAATTCCTTTGATAGGCCCAAATCTCTTACTAAGTCATTCAATTCCGCTTGAGTAAAACGTTGCAGTCCAGAACTAGAAATTAAATTTTCATTGTCTAAATCAACATCCGGGTCTTGCTCCTCAAGAACATCTGGCATATCCTGATCATACTCGTTCTCAAGTAAAGGAAGTCCTTTATAAATTGGCACGGCTATTTCATTGGAATGAGCAACTGGCTGAATTGCTGAATCGAGATTTGGATGCACAATTTTTTTCTTATTCTTCTTATTATACCAGAAGTCTGAACTAAACAAAAATAGCAATCAAATCATCTATGTGATTTTTCGGTTCACTCCAAATCATCGGAATGCCAAAAGCTAATTTTTGGCATTTTCCCTTGCTCCACTGTCGTAAATTTTCTACACATGACTTACACACTTTATTTGGAGCCCATGAATTGTCCCGATCTGCAAGTTTTACGTCAAAGTATGCAAAGTACACTTTCTTAACGAAATCAATGAATATCACTGATAAAGTGTACTGTTCCCAGTCAAAGGACAAATATTCTCCTTTGACTGGGAACAGTAAAGCTGCCACAAATGTAGCAGAACGAATCTACACTATTGACACATTTTCGAGTAGTAGACATGATGTATTTTCTTCACTGCCGACTAACATGCAATTAACAATACAAAAAAAAAAACAGAGACTTTATTGAAACGTTATAAGCGCTCATCATACTTTCACGATCGATTAACGATTGACTGATTTCGATCGTTCTTTGTCCGCTGTGACACATATAGCATTCATTTGTTTTAGGCAGTGGTTATCGCGTACTTTTCATCACCTAAATGTATTAGGTTGGTTATCGGCCTCTCTCACATTCAAAGCGCCAGTACGTGCAGTTGCAGGTTCTTATGCATTTTTTCATTTACTAACAAGCGAGAGCGGTGAGCGCTCCTATTCTGATCTGCGCACCACTTTGAATAATAGGCAATATCTTCGGGAATTTTTCGAATTTCTTGATAAAAAGTTAGGAACAGATTTTTAAAAGTACATACTTTCAGAAAATAATATTAAAAAATCGATTTTTTTGATCCTCTAAATAGTACTGCCTCCTTAAAACTATCAAAAATTTACAAATTAGTAAAAAGAAATAGAGAAAAGTGATAGAGAAAAATGGGTTTGATATTTGAAATCAGCACACCCAAATTAGTAAAAAACAAGTGTCAGATCATAATCAGCAGAAAAATTTTTTTTTTGTTGGCCAGTGTAATGAATATCTGTAATGAATTATTTCCTTTATAATATCTTTTGGGGATTTAGTCAGGACTTTTAGGTAGTTTGTAGTAAAAATTGACTCTACTAATGTACTTTAAAGATGCCTTACAAGCTCATCATGGTATGCTCTTACCAACTGAAATTTCCACATTGGCCATCATCCAACTCAAATCTGTATGGTCTCTCTTTCTCCTGACATTTCAAGTAATATTTCCCTCTTCGGCTTTCATGAAAATAACCCTTCCTTTTATTCCATATTTTGGTTGATGAAATCCCTCAATGATTTATTCACTGAACTGATTTGCCAATACATTTCACATCTGTCTTTTTCTGCACATACCCAATCCTTTATCAACACCCAACTTTATTTGTCCTATATGCCCATCCTTCACACCAATAGCTTCTAACCCACTGCCTTTTACACTACTGTCTCATGCTAAATCTCCACTTTTGCTGGACTCATTTTTGCTATCGTTGCTCATCTGCGCTGATATCTGCTCATCATCCCAAAAAATATCACACTCCTCATTCTATTCTTCTTTCTGCCATTAGTTAATCCATCCCCTCAGCCTATAAGGATGCCTGTGTATCCTTCATTGTTGGTCCTACTCCAATCATCAACTTGCCATATAATATTCATTCTTTTTCTGCATGTCAGATCTTAATATGGGACACTAATGAATGCTGGCTCCTCATCAGTTGACCATTGCAGTAGGCAGGAAAGAGAACAATTTGAATATTTCACTTTATGAAATATTTTTATGATTGTGTTGAATAGTTATATACGGTTCATAATTTCATTTTTGTGTGTGTGATAATTACTGTCGCAGATATTCACTGCTATACTAGATAGGCATAGAAATTGTAATAGGTTCTTTGCTTAGAGTTTATTATATTATTATTACGTGACACCTCCAATGACTCATTGTGGGAGGGCACTCTGCTCTACTCTGCACTTGTCGTCTCCCCTACTACCTAATTCTCCAAATACACACGATGCCACTACCACCATCAATGCTATCCACTGCCCATCACCACCAACAACAGTATTTTTTGTCTGTAAATCGTGTGTTCTCATTGCTGATTTGTTTGCTTGTAAGCAGGATGAAAAACCCAAGTTTCCAGGAGAAAAACTCTGCTACCTCCATATGAGATTGACTAACTCACCTTCAATTGAAAATGCCCACTAAAGATTCCTCTTGTCATGACGAGAATTGAACACGGGTCTTTTCCAATCGAAGGTTGCAGTGTTCTGCTGTTTTTCCAATTGCACTATGGAGGCATTTTGTGTGAAAATAAAGGCATTCTGAAATTGGATTTATTAATAAATATTGAAAACCAAGGAAAAATTTTGTGATCATAGAGTACTGTATCAGTCCTCATATTCTGATAGAATGCTCATCTTGCAATTTTTGAAGCATTTAAAAAATAGATGGTTGTTCCATGACTGTGAAGCAAGTCATCTAGAAATTAGATTGTGCAGAGTTCATTTTAGGCCTTTATTAACAGACATCCAACAGAAAAATTGATTTTATTGATTAAGCCACATTCGAGATGGACTGCTAAGAAATGGGAAAAAGTAATTTCCAGTGAAAAACTAAATTTTGCACTTACAAAAGATTGGTATAGTATACATATATAAGAAAATGGCTCACACATCTCATCATCATTCCACAACTCAAGGTTAGCATTAACTGTCCATTTAAACTTTTATACAGCTTTTGTAAATAGTTTAAAAATAGATTGTTGTTTTTAAAATGTTTATTTTTATCCAGTCAGGGTTTTACTGGTTTGCTATGGCTTTAAGCTATGAATTTTATTTTATTATTTTACTTTCTTTATAGTAATGTCTCATGCATAAAAGGCTGAAGATTTTTTGTAGAAAATTTTATAGTCCATTCGGTATAAAATTTTCTGTAATGTAAAGTTTTCTACAGTTTAAATTATTAAGGATTTACTTCAATTTTTTATGCCGAATCATTAATTTAGAAGCATTACAAACTGCTAGATCAGTTGCTTGTTATCCTTGAATATCTAATGAAACTGAGAATTATTTTAATTTTCTCACTGTTATTTCAATACTTCTCACATATCACTGAAAAGATCAGAATGATTCTTAGCTTCATTCTCAACTGATCTAGAAGTTTATATATGATATGGAGTAACTAGATTTCATTTTGAAAGAAAAAAAAAGTCTTATCTGCTGATTATGGACTTTCATTATGGACTCCATTAAAAATTGGCATTTCAAGTTTTATCATATATTCAGGCACTCCAAATCAGTTGTGATTTTGAATCTTAATACATTATTGTACTTTGAGTCAGTACTATTGTGTGTGTGTGTTTGTGTCGCATATATTACATGAGATGATATTACATTGTGATTAAATTGAAAGTTTAAAACATAAAGAGCTAAGAATAGAAAATCAAGCTAATATTTTTATTTATTATTGGTAGTAAAAAATCCAAGATGATACAAATTACAAAGTCTAGTTTTAAGAAGAGGTGGGCATGAAGGTTTTAAACTGTGATTAAAAGGGATGAGAAGTTTGAATATTAAATTTTATGAAAATATCTTTATAATTGGGCATTTATATGACTGTGTTTAATTTTTTGATTTGGTAAGTTAATAAATGGTATATGAATTATTTGGCTGAATCACCTTCTGTGTTTGCCTACTGAATCATTTGTTTTAAATTATTCAATGGGCAAACATAGGAAGCTGACTCAGACAAATAATTCACCTTTCACTTGTTGATCTTCTGGTGCTAGTGGTTTTGCTTTCTTTCAGGAAAAGGCAGCAAACTTTTATAATGGCTTCCCAAGTATAAGGTCTTGAATTTAAAACCTCCAACTTTTAGGAAGTGGTAACAGGAAGAGATTCATAGAGGGCTGCTGATTTCATTGTAGAGTGGCACTCATTACTTGAATGAAACCAGAATTACAGATTCATAAATATACAGAAATGTATATAAAATATGCATATTTGAAATGGCAATCTGAAATATAATCTGATGACTTATGTGGAGAACAAGCATTATCAGCATGTGTCTCTTGGTGAAAGCATCATGTATATATATATATATATATATACATATATTAGCATAACAGTATGCATATTAATCATGCCATGCAGAATTGCAGGCCTTATATGTTCATTCTTTAGAGAAGAGAACAGTAATTATAAAAATACTTTCATCAAAATTGGTGTTCAAATTCTATTCTTTCCCAATTCAGTACTTTCATTAGAGTGTGTCCCTTATTCAAGCTTTGCTTTATCTATATGTAATTTTAATTGATTCTGTATGCTTGTAGTTGATTTGAGAAGTATTTAATATATCTTTAATTGGTAAAAATGTTTTTAAAAATATTTTTTAAATAATTAAGATAATTTTCATTTGAAGCATTATTTTGTCATACAAAAGATTAGGGGTTAATCTTACTATTCTGGGATTATAATGAAGAATTAACTGTATTTCTCTTTTCCTTTTTATCATTCTTCTCCTGCCTACTGCAGCTTGAGAATATCAGGTTACAGGTCAGCATAATTTTCTCTATTCTTCCCCATTTACATGTATTGCTGTCTCGTTTTATTGTTTTGTCCATGTGTGCATGTTCTAGTACACTGTGATATGGAAACATGTTGGTTAATAAACATTACTGATTTAGTTAGCGAATTGACTGTACATGGTTACAAAAATATCTCTTTTATGACTAGATCTTCACTGCATCCACAAGGAACTAAAATATAATTGTTTGCTCTCAAATTTAAGTGAATATTTGTGATATAAATTGTACTCAAGGGCAGAACATCTAAATGGTAGTAGCACACAACTCACCTACTGGGCTGACACCTGACCTGCTTTATTCTTGACAGTAGTACATTCTGATTCTAACCAGAATGTATTGTTGTAATTGATATCAAAACACATCCTATATATATATATGTGTGTGTGTGTGTGTGTGTGTATAAATTTTTTTTATCATGTTTTGGCTGTGAGTGACACATCCTCAGAGCAAATTCACATATAAAATAATTGACAATATGACTAAATATGATAGAGATTACTGTACAAGCACAGATTAGTTAAAGATGTGGTGACTAGTCCATCTTCCCAAACTTACAAATGGCATGAAGTCATTCTTATTAATATTGGATTTGTAAGGACCTCGTTCATTTTGACCTTTTAACAGGATAACCATCTCATACACCAGTAGAACAGAATAGATAGCTTAAAATAATAAATATCATTCAGAAAAATGACATTTTTCTGAATGATATTTATCCTACTCAGGAGTCAATGAAATTCTTTACTTCAGCTTGATATAGTGTGCAGCATTCATGTTAATAAATCACAGAAATCAGTATCATTAAAGAGAGGAAAAAAGTCTCAATGTTGAGGTTATAATCAGGACTACAGTAATAAATATGCACTGTACATATGAAGCCTTTACAACTGTATTGTGATGCCTGTTTGTAGATCATGCTTTAGCTTAGTTAATCTGTTATTTTACTTTAGACCTCTGGTAAGGGAGGGAGAAAAATCAACTAAACAATCCTGAGAAATACAGTTATGTTAAATATCCTTTCTAGTCTTCATTAAGCTGAATTCCAGTTACCAGAGTTCAGTCAGAACTTGGAAGTGTGGAATCAGGAAAAATAGAACATTTTAGAGAGATGGAGGTTCATGTGTCTTCGCATATGCTATTGAATCAAGTGTACTAGTGAGAAAATGATAAAAAATATATAATAAAATGTTAAGTCTGATTTCTCAGGTCCTGAAACTGAGTGGAATAATCAATAAAAGACATAAGGGTCTTATGGGTTTAAGCTATTGACTATTGCAGGTTCAAGGATATGATAATGCAGCTTACATATACTAATTCCAGAAGCATTCAGAAGAAGGGGAAGAAATTTTTGGCATTGGTTAGCATACCTTGATCAAAAGTTCTAGGCATTAGTGCATCTTAATTTCTGGATGAGGATATAGGAATAGAAAGTAGGGGGGAAAGTGTAGTATTTTCAGGGAGGATAAAGAGCAAAAGGGATTTTGCATCAGGATTTACATATTATGGGAACTTCAGTTATGGAGATGTTTTATTGGAGGAAGGAAAGGTCACATGGAGGGAAAGAAATTGAACTTATGCAACTATTAAGACATAATTACCTGAAATAGCATGTGATTGGAAGGGATGTAGGGTTTGAGAGTATTGGATCTGATGATAGCATCAGAGGATTTGTCACTAACCAAGGTAGCCACATTACTTCCGATTGTGGAGGAGCAAATGTGCAGTCTTGACCTGAAAACTGGAATTTTCAGTTGAGAATCGATACATGGGTGGGTGGGTGATTTTAGGTGGGAGATGAATTTCATTACCTGGTATGAGACCACCACCCTGCTTATTGAAGGGGCTTGAAAAAGTTTTCCATGTTTGGTCTCTAGAGCAAGGTTTCTGAACTATGTAAAAAATAAATAAAAATTAGAAATGATTAAAAAATAGAAAAAAAAATTAGCCTGCTCATGGTACTAATGCACTATAGGCTTATCTTTTTGTGAGTGGGAATTGCATAAAAAATATGGAAGAAAAGGTGTTAGTAGTGCATGGGAGATGGTCAAGAAGTGCTTGAAGAAAGCAGTATCAGACTGTATACCCCCAGATGGAATGGATAAATCAGATAGGAATTGAATGAGTCCTACCTAATGATGCAGGAGCTGCAAAAAGTGTTGTGAATGATATATAGGGAGAAAGGTGAGCAGTACAAAGCACAGGCAAGGGAGAAACCAGTCTGGTATGGAAGGCTAAATCAGGTGGGATATCAGCCCATGAATTATGAGAATGTGCAAGGGAATTAGCAGTGCCTCTGTGACCAGATTGTTTAATTTAAGCCATAGCTCTGATAAGATACCAAGAGAATGGAAAGAGGACAAATGGTTTCCATTGCATAAAGGAGAATACAAGACAGAGATAGCAAATCTCAGACTGATCAGTATCTCGGTGGTTAAGGCATTGAATAAATTGGCCAGAGGTAGAAATGAGTGGATAGGAATATGACATTCTATGCACTGACAGTGCATCTATGTATAGGTTAGGACTCAGCTTAGTAATTTACTCACTGCCACTACAATAGAATGGCATTGAGTTGGATAGAAAAAATGGAGACTGGACTTCACAAAGGCATTCAGCACGATACCACATGGAATTCTGTCACATAAATTGGAGCACTGAGTTATGAATATTAAGCTGATGACATTGATAAGAGAGTGATTGATGAACAGACATCAAGGATATTATACAAGAGGTAAATCCAAGAGAAAGCAGGGGACAGCAGTGTGCCATAGGGCTCTATACTTGTGCCACCACTATTGTATTTGTTCTTTAATATATAAGGAATGATATGAGAGGAAATATCCAGTTGTTTGCTGATGGTGCAAAACTGGGTAGAGCAATAAATAGTAAAGGTAGTGGGGAAATCCTACAGGATGTGCAAAGGATAACAGCTGCCAGTTTATGTACTTTAGAATTATAAAATTATAAGCTATGCACCACATTGATGAAACCAGACTGAAACAATAAGGCTGGAGATGTCAGTGGGTGCAATGATACAGCCACATCTGCACCTACTGCCCACAGATCTAGTTGCCCTGGTACCTTTAGAATTATGAAGTGGTTGAGAGGATCCTAAGGCAAATGACCAAAATAGTGACAGGTCTAGGGAATGTTCCAATGAAATTAGTTGATTTGTGGGTAACAGAGTTTTGTGGATGAGCAGAAATGAGTGAATATGATAAAAATTTATATATTATTAAAGGGGTTTTATAGGATTGATGCAGAAGAAAAAAATTTTGAATGCATGATAAGAGGAAAGTGAACAAGGGATCTCCAGGAATTGTGTGAAAGTGTGATTAGCAAGATCATAAGTATTAGAATTTTTGCTTGTTGAGTGACGAATGAGTAGAATGATATGATAGATATTGTATGAATAATGGTTTATAGGCCTAGATGCAATTGCAGTTTTATATTTCCTCTTGTTGTCTTGTGATGAGTATTTAGACTTCGTGAGGATGTCCAGTAGTGGTAATAATAAAAGAATGCTGAAAAGCAAGACTTGTTTACTATCTTATACCTTCTCTTTAATTGCCAATAAAAAAATTTTAAGCATTCTCTTTTAGATTTTTCTAAAGCACCCTAGGTATAGTCTAGGATTCTCATTAATTATTATGAAATTCTATACTTCATCAGGATTTTAAATTAACAGAGCATTATATACTTTCCTCCTCCTAACTTTCTAATGCTTTTTTTTATTATATTTTTCCTGTTTTATGTGTGGACTTCAAGCTACTGTAGGAAATATGTAATAACAATACTAGCTTACTTAACTCATAAATTTAATTCAGAACTTATTAATTCAGAAGTATTCTTCCTGCACCATTAAAGCTGATATGCACTCTAGGACTAGAGGCAATTGCAGTTTTATATTTCCTCTTGTTGTCTCCTCTTTTACCTACACATTTTTGCTATACTTGCTGATCTTCCATCATAGGTCCCTAACAAACCGGATTTCATGCTAATAAAGGACAACATATGGATGACAAGAGGTCAATTGATTGACATGTAGCATTCACCCCCATCTTTAGTTACCAGTCATTATTGGGAACTAATCTTATTTATAGCCCAGATTTTTGATGCATTGTATTTCCACTGAATTGCTTAATATTTGTTACTCACTAGAAATCATGTAAAACAATATATAACCACTATAAAGCAATTTTTTTTGTGATAAAATAATATGCAGTATATACACAGGTGTCCAAAACCTAAGGAAAAACACTATTTCTGAAGATTACAACTGCAAATTCAGAAATCAGCTTGTAACAATTTGTTTAACTGATAGTTGTGAGTAGAAAGCAGATAGACATTCAAATTTTTGTGTTCGAAGCAATCTCTTCATGAAGGAATCAAGTTGCAAACTTGGATGTCTTGAAGACATCATCTAAATGATTTCACATGCTGAAGAATTATTGAAAAGCTTAAAGAAGGCTGCACAATTACTGATATTGCCAGAGAGTTTGGAATCTCACATAGTGTTGTATCCAGGCTCTGGGCTGTGTTTCAAACCATTGGAATGTGTTCCAGACATTTGTTAAGAGGTTGTCCTCATTCTACCATGGAGTATAAAGACAGAGTTTTGGTTATAACAGCAAAATGTAACCAACACACCATGACAGGTCATCTTGCACGTTGGCTCCATTCAAGCACGGGTATGCTGATATCTTGTGGCAACACGTCTGTGATAAGTAGGCCTGTGTGTCTGAAGTCGTGTAGACTGTACCTTTGTTCACAGTTTGTCACGAAGCATGTTTTCAGTAGTGCTGTATCCATAAAAATTGGACAAGACACCAATTGGGTAATGTACTCTTTACAGACATGAGTCGTTTTAGTCTTTCCTCCAATTATAGATGACCCTTTATCTGGCATGAAAGTGATACTGCTTACCATCTTGAGAATGTTCTTGAAAGGGATAGATACAGAAGTCTGGAGTCATAATGTGGGGAGAAATTATGCTTAATGGACGCACCGAGCCACAAGTTCTGGTAAAAAGGATTGGTGAAAGATATTGCAACGAAGTTCTTCAGCATCATATTCAGCTGTTCCGTGGTGTTGTAGGTGAAGAATTCATTTTTATCGATGACAGTGCCACACCACCTCATACAGGAGCAATGAGATACTTCTAGAGACTGAGGACATTAATCAAATTGAGTGGCAGCACGTTCCCCAGATCTCAATCCCATATAACACGTTTGGGACGCACTGCTGCTTGAAATTCCCCTCCATAAAACAAACAAGGCCTTATCCTTGTTCTGAAGGAGCATTTGCCTCAAGAACTCCAGAATCACTTGGTGCTAAGCATTGTAAATTTATAACACATTTTTTGCGTAGTATAATGTATTAATATGCTGCCAATAATAAATTTATATCAACTTCTAGCTGTATTCATGAAAATTTTTCATATACTGGTTAAAAATGTAGTTCGTCCTTACCTTTTGGACACACACACACACACATACACACAGAGTGATCAAAATTAAAGTATTCCTTTTAACAGCTTGTGGAGCACCATCCAAATACTGCAAAACTTTGCAGGAATACACTGCACGTCATGTAGAAGTGATATCTGAGAAGAAAAAAAAGTAATTCCAAAATTCACCGTGGAGCATTGTAAACACCAAATGCATGCAATTTGCATGGCATACAACTCGGCAGGTGTCAGGAGGGTTTAACAAGAAGGACATGGAATTTTTCCCTTCATTCTGGTTGTTAATACCAGCCAGTGATGTTATTAACTTTCTCCCAACATTCTTTGCTTGTGAAGCTAAACAATTGCAATGCAGTTGTTGCTACAATCATAGAACATAAAAATAGGGATATATATATATTGCAGGATGTCACTAACATTCTGTGTAGATATCAGGTGTAGTGAATGGTATAATAACATAAAAGTACTTGTGTGCGTGTGTGTGGTCAATTCCATAACTAAATCAGTGATGTATGCATGTTGGCTGTTTGAATTGACTGTACAGAACTAATTTTAATGGTTTATCTTACTTAATCCTTAACATTGAATAAAATTATACAGTAAAAAATGTAACTGTATATAATTTGTTGGTAACATTAATATGTTTCCTTGAACTATGAATTTTTGAAGGCTTTTTTATAAATACTTAGTAATATTTCTTATATTGTATATCATTTGTGATTTTGAGCTAACTTTGGCTGGGGGTTGACAATCTGGGCTCATTAGTTTCACTAACCATATGCAGACAGCTTTCACTTTAGTAAATGCAATTGTAACTATCATACTCACTGTAATAAAATACTAAAAACTCTCTGCCAAAGCACTATAGGCACAATGCTGTTCTAAAGGAAATTCACTGTAGCAAACTATTCACTATAACAAACTCTTCCTGTGTTCTCTGAGTTTGCTGCAATGAGAGTTAATTGTACATGGAGTCATTAACTAGCAGAATCCTGACATAAATATATTCCCACAGCTTTATTTGTCTTTGTGTTGACCATGTATATTTTGTTATATGGTTTTTCATGGTACTTTGTGATTATCATCAGGCTTCCATGGAATTCCAGGTCTGTCTGCTCAGGATCCACTCTGGTTTTCCACAAGCCTGTCACACATTTTTCTAAAGTCATCAAATTTTAGTGGTCATACAATGAATTTTGTTAATATTCTGCTCTCCTGCAGAAAAATCTGTTTCTTATTTCTTTGTTGACCACACTCTTGCTGAACTTTCAGTTTTTTGCTTCTGGTGTGGACAGGATGCCATTTTCCTACTTTGTAGCATAGTTCTTGCACCAGAAGATTGGTTGCTTGTTTGTTGACTTGTAGTTGCATGATGGCAATAAGATACCTTCCATTGTTGTCCCTTAAATAAGTATGAAGGAGACTTCTGAAAATATGCTTGCTTTCTTGAAACAAAGTGCCTCCATAGCACAACTGAATTCTTCTTGTCATGATGAGACGAATCTTTATGTTTTTCAATTAAAGGTGAGTTTAGATGGTTTCATATGGAGGTAGCAGGATTATTTCTCAGGAACTTTAGTCCCCCTCCCCTTCCAATGGAAAATAAGAACACTGTCCATAGGACATGCAAATTAGCAAACAAAATGCTGGGTAGTATACATAGGCAATGGGCAAAAAAATGGAAACAGTGACATGTTTGATTAATATGGTGTTGGTTCACCTTAGGTATCTAATACAGCCTGTATTCTTCGAGAGAGACTCTGTCAGTTCTTGGAACTCAACAGGAGGAATTTGACACATTCATCCGACAGAAACTGGATCAATTCACCTTTGTTCTTTGGAGGTGGGAAACGTTGCCTGAGAGCTCACTTCAAACTGGCCCATAAATGTTCTATAAGATTTGAGTCTAGTGATTAGGATGGCATTGGCAGACAGGAGACACCTCACCATCATGTTCTGCAAACCACCAGATGATCACATTTGCTCGATGATGGGAGTATTATCATGCTGAAACATGGCTGGCTGCATAGGAGAAAAGTGTGTCAACATGGGATGAAGATGATCACTTATGATTGAAAGATAATGTGCAACATCCACTTTGCCAGTACAACAAGTTGACCCCAGACTATTACAGAACCACCAAAACTTTACACAATTGTTGAAAGTTTTTTCACTTGGTTATACTATAAATTAAAGATGCCAAGAAAATTATATTCTTGGTTTCATCCTTTATCCAAGTCTAAGCAAACAAAGTTTGGGCGAGAAGTCATTTCTTGACTAGGTTACTTGTATGTAGAAGCTAATGACTTCACATCAATTACGTTAGTATTCCATAATGCAAATCACATATCCTTATAGATATTTACAATGCTATGCATTATGGGAAGGCCCACTACCCAGACCAGTTTTGACCTTTATTTGAGGTCTCATCAGTGGCAGCCTGAGCCAAAAGTGATACCAAGGTTGAAGTAATGCAGAAGTCAAATTTCCATAAACAAGTAGTCAAGAGGTGTCACACCTTATTACTAAAATACTCTGGATTAGAGATAGATGTTGAAAGTTTTTTTTGCTTGGTTAAACTATAAATTAAAGATGCAAAGAAATTATATTCTTGGTTTCATCCTTTATCCAAGTGTATCCAAGTATATGGAAATATGACTTCTGCATTGCTTCAACCTTGGTTCTCGCTCCTTCAAACTTTTGGGTCTCGCTCCTGCCGATGAGACTTCAATAAGGGTCGAAACTGGTCTGGGTGGTGGCCCTTCCTATAATGTATAGCATTATATATGTCTGTAAGGATATGTGCATTTGTTATGGATACTAAAGCAATTGATGTGAAGTCATTAGCCTCTATATACAAGTCGTGAAGCGACACTGATGCACACAAGCTTTGTTTATTTACGCTTGGATAAAGGATGAGACCAAGAATATAATTCCTTGGCATCTTTAATTTATAGTTTAACTAGTGACATAACTTTCAAAAAATATGTAGAAAACATTTTGTGCCTTCCTCATTTCAGATATGCATATTAATAAAGATCCAATATTGAATAGATACTTTGAAAAAATATACATTGAAGAGTACGAATTTATATTTACATTATTATATTTCATACACACAGGAGCTGAGTGAGAGAGCAGCCACACAAGGTGATGAACTTGTCATGCTTCACTATGCATACTTTAAGAGTTTAAATGATAGCGTGGGAAACATTCACATGTCATTTCATTAAACAGTATAATAGCCCGCATATTGAAATATTGCATTTCTGTCCCAAAAGTGAAGCCATCTTTCAAGGTAATAATTCACTTAGCTATCATCAATCTGTTCAGTGGTTTGAGAAGTATGATGGTATAATCAGTTGTCTTCCTCATTTCCTAGATCTTAACTTAATTGATATTTTATGATATGTATTAAAGTATGGTATTTGGCTGTAAAATATGATATTCTCATTACCTAGCAGGATTACTTCGATTTTCCTAAGTATCTTTCAAACATTAGTAGAATTTATGCCATAATGAATTTGAGCTCTCATTAAGTAAATTAAGTTCTGGTCAGGAGTAGTGGCTTATTGCTATACTTGTAGCTTTTTTTTAAATATGGTGAAGCAAATATTATTATTATTATTGCATGACACCTCCAAGGAATCTAAGGACTCATTGTGTGAGAGGACACTACTCCACTAAATACAGCCCACTGTCTCTTCTACTTAATCCTCCAACTACACAACACCCATCAGTACACATTCCAATAGTATATTGGAAGTGCCCACCACTTCCAATAGTATTTTTTTGTCTGTAAATTGTGTATGTTCTCTTGCCAGTTTGCCTGTATGCAGGATGAAAAACCTGAGTTACATCATGAATAATGCTGATGCACTTCAGAGCATTTTGATAGATTGACTGTATGGACAACCAAGTGAGGATGCCATTTCAACAATAAATGTAAAGTTTTGCACTTTGGAACTTGGAAATGCAGAGTAAATGTCACTATAGTAGAAAGAACATTAACTAGTAGCAGAGATCGGATATGATTGTTCCACTCTACAAGGTTTTGATTAGGCTAATCTGAACTACTGTGCACGGATTTGGTTGCCTGAATTTCTAGAAGAAAAGGAAGCTATGGAAAAGTTTCAGAGGTGGATAACAAAAGCAGTATTGGATTTGTGAAATACTGACCACGATGACAAGGGAGTGTAATTTGCAGACTTTAATAGGTGGAAGAGGGATAATGTAATTGGGACATAAATTGTTGAGAGGAACTTACTAGGTAGACAACCAGGATATTTTTCAAAGGGTTGATGGAGGGAAAGGAATAAGGACAAAGGTCATTCTTGAGACTGTGTAAGGGTGTTGTGCAGACAAGAATAAGGCATGCCTTTTTGCACGTGGAGTGGCTGATGAGTGGAACTAGGCAAAGTGGCAAGTGCCCAGACATGGAATCAATTTAAGATGAGATATGTGAAACTGCATCTTAATGTTACCCGTCTCAGCATGTCTTGGGAGAGGTAAAATTAGAAGTAAAGCAATCATTCTAATAGCTAATTTCAGACTTATTTATACAAGGATGATATTTCTAATTTGTTTCCCTCCAAATGCTCAGTTTTTATATCCATCTGATCCTTTTGTACTAATAATGATACTTTTAATACAATTTGTATTTTGATGTAAAGTTATTTCTGACCAGCAAAATGCAATGATAATGCATGACACTATACTGAAATGATCAATACATAAAATCAAATTTTATGTAGATTGTTAGTGAGATGGCATCTGCTGCAGGACTTCCATGCAAAGTAGATCCTGCTCTTGTATCTGCTCTAAAGTCACAAAAAACTGGTGGTAAGTTTTTATTTATTTTGTTAATGGACTCATAATCTCTTTCTACTATAAGAAATTCTTAATAGCTTAATAATATTTTAGAAAATAAGTTTTGCATTGTATATATTATACCAAAATAAGTTGAATCTAAATTTGTTCTCTGGAGGGACTACAAATGCTTCATTATTTGTATCAGATTTAAATGAAATATAAATGATAAATATTCTTCTTTTTTATGTGAAATATATTCACACAAAAATGAGAGTATATACAGTATTTTTCCTATCAAATATCTTCACTTATAAAGGGAGGTAGTTCACATTAAGTTGCTCTAGTATCCTATAATGTGTAGCAGTGGCACACCCCCCCCCAAAAAAAAAGAAAAAGGAAAAAACACCAGAAAATATTCCAAAAATCTTTTCTTAATTAAAATAAATTTTTTTATTTATGCTGTGTCATGTCTTCTATTTCTATACTACTTTTGAATTAGCGGTCAGATAAGGTGGGAATACCCTATAGCTCTTGGGAATCATGGCCACTGTGAATACAAGGCAAATGAAGTAGTGCTCGGGTGGACCGAGCGCTACTTCGTTTGCCTGAGCCGGGCCAGAAGAGATCATGGGTATCATGTATTGGCGAGATCACTGCAGATGCTCAGTCATAGGTCATATGCAATGCATAGTGTGCATTCTCTCAAATTGCCCCCCCCCCCCCCAAGATTAAATCCTGAGTGCACCATTGATGTATAGCATACTATCTAGATATTTTCTGACTTTTATTGAGCATACAAGGTATAGAGGGTTCCCAGAAAGTCAGTGGTCTAAAAAGATCACTCTAAACCTGGATTAATCCAAGATACCTAACTTTAGTTCTGCCAGGCAATACTCTCTCTAATTGTCAGCAGGAACCTACTTTACTCTTAGATGTCCAAATAAAGCTACAGATATTCTCAAACATGATTAGTAATCTGAATTTTAAGATTACTGTAAAACCTAGACTCAGTACTGGTTCTGTCAGATAACATTGTATCAAAACTCACCTCTTTGAGAAGCAAACCCACCACTGTGCTGACTCTTCACTTTTAGCCATCAGCAGTGACTTATTGTAAGCTACATACAGAAAGGCTTATGTGTCATTGATTATTGATATTTTCCAAATTAATACCAGTTTTCTGATACCAGAAAATGATCAGAGCTTGCTCCACCTTTACCACGAGTTGCCTAGTGTTGCACTACATGCAGCTGCAAACTTGATTTACTTGTCTGTTTGCTTACTTGGGAAAAAGGATTAAAAAAAACCTAACTTATAAAATTGCTTGGTATCTTTAACACCAGTTTTGGAAATTATGACTAGCACAGAACGTGGTATCTATGATCATGCACCGATTATAACAGAAAAATGAATTATTAACTCCTCTGCTTATCAAATCATAAGCAACTCTCTCTCATCTATTAAAAATTCTCTACACTTCAAAACTAAAAAAAAAATCTAACCTTGACAGATTCTGATATTATCATGGTAATTTTCGATATTACTTCACTATTCACTAATGTATCTTTGATAGAGACCCTTGGCCTCAATTAAGTCTCCCCCCAACATAATTGTATTATTCAGATTCACCATATATGCAGGTTATTTCTTATGGAAATGAAAAATACATAAACTGGGTGGGACTACTATGGTTCCCACCCCAAGCTAATTTCTGTATGGAATATTTTGAAAACTAAGTGCTAACATAGCCACTCTTAAACCAATAGTTTGGCTGCACTATGTTAGTGGTGTGTTTGTTATTTGGCCTCATGGTGCAGACACATTAGATACATTTTTGACTTCTGTCTACAGCCACCATCCTAAAATAAACTTCACCATACTATAAAGGAAAGTAACAATTATCTCCTCTTTCTAGACATGCTAGTGACATTACTTCCTAATGGCTCATAATCAGTGGTGAGCTATGGAAATTTTAACAAAGGGCTCGCATCGTCAAGCAAAAAAAAAGGGGAAAAAAGGCCTAATTTAGCCCTTATAATACTCATGTAGTGACTTTGTAGAGCTTTTGACAGATATGATAATTCCTGTAGGATATCAATCATTAATGCTAGATCTTATAAAAATTCAAAATTGAGAAGTCGATTTAAAAAGCCCTTATATTTATTGTTCGATGCAAAGTGCTTGCATAAAGCTGGGTAATTTCTCCACAAAGCAAGAGCTGTTTGTAAACTGCAAGCTCCCCATCATGGTCTAAACACACGGCCAATCTTAAAAATTTCGATACTAAGGTCTTTTGCAATCGTATTTAATTCTTGGTGATTTTTTGGTGATTGATGATAAAAAGCATTAATTTATCCATAATATTTCGAAATGATTTATTTCTTTAATGTTTTTTATCAAATCGTCTAATGCTAAGTGTAAACGATGAGTGCAATGCCAAATCACAACGTTTGGAAATTTTTGTAGAAGTTTGATTGCAACACCTGATTTGTTTCCTAACATTACACTAGCTCCATCAGAACAAAATGCAATGAAATGATTTTTTTATATAGTTATCAGAAAATCAATATGATTTAAAGTAGCAATTATAGTAGCATGTATACATTCCACGGTGGTATTTTCTAGTGTTCTACAAGACTAAACAAGAAGAACAAGGGGTTTGCAAATTTGAGAAAAATTTAACAAAGGGCTTGCGCAAGTCCCTTATAGCTCACCACTGCTCATAATCCTTCTCCATTTACAAAAAAAAAAAAAAAACCCAACTAATAACTCACGAAAATGGCTTCTAGTGCTCTTTTACTCTTCAGTATTCAAAACAAATATTAATATTTTTTTCCCTTGCTTAACCTATGCTCATGCATAGCACTGATGTGCATGAACATTCTTACAAGAAAGAAATTGCTAGAACTATGTTGCAATTGCAACATGGTTCTGAAAATACCTCACACCATGTTGCAACTTGGTATGAGATAGAGGTGAAAGAATGAAATACTTCACTAGAAGTTGCTATAGACCTGATAATGTGAAGGGTAGTGACAAGGAAATGCATAAGTGATTTTGGCAAGCAAATGGGAAAAAGGATGATCATTATGGGTGATTTTAATTACAGCAATATATATATTGGGATGATGACATAGCAAATGGAAATAAAAGAAAATGAGTTTCTTTGAGGTTTTGAAGGACACCCATCTCAGGCAGTATGTAACAGAAGACACGCAAGAGTTGAGGGTCTTGGATTTGAGCATCTTGTCAGAGGATGTTATTATAAATGAGGCACTGTTGAATCTTGAATGAAAAGATTTCCTTAAAGAAATAATTTATTCAGGATTCAACAAGTTTAGCTAAACGACAACAGAAATGCTTGTACATAGGCAAATTGTTTAATGAATCATATGCTACTACTATTTTATATAATATTACTTAAAGGTAAACAATGTCAATATTTTGTAAGAATTTATTATTATTATTATTGTTCCGGGCAATTCCAAGGAGTCGACAGACTCATCGAGGGAGGCCCTAACATCATGTCAAGAACAACTATTCGACATTCACACAGTATCTATCATAACTTTCCTTGAACTCATTCACGGTCATAGCACCCACAACAGATTCTGGAAGCTTATTCCACTCATTCACTACTCTCCAAGTAAAAAACCTAGCTCTAACACCCTTGTCAACCACGCTCTTGCCCAGCTTCCATTCATGGGCCCTAGTTCTCCCACCACCAGTCATATTTTCAAAAATATCTTCTGGATCAATCTTATAGAAACCCTTCAGTAATTTGAATGTCTCAATCATATCACCCCCTCCTTCGCCTATCGACCAATTTCTGCAACCCACAAATCTTCAACCTATTCTCATAAGGTTCATTCCACAGACCTGCTATCATCTTGGTCACTCGTCTCTGGATCCTCTCCACTTCCTCTCCATCACGAAGAAACCCTGGTGCCCATAACTGGGCACAGTAGTCCAGATGGGGTGTTATCAATGCTCGATACAGAGGAACAACAACTTGTTTGTCTCTGCATGTTAAAGTATTTTTCAGAAGCCAAGTGATTTGGTGAGTTGTTTTAGTCACTTCTGCAATGTGCACCCTAAACTTCAATTCCCTATCCACCAACACTCCCAAATCCCTGACCTCATCAATCTCCTGGAGTACAGTTCCACCAATGCGATATACTGCTGCTATTCTTTTCACCCCAAAGTGCATAACCTTACACTTTGGCACATTAAATTGACATCCATTTTTCCTAGTCCAGTTCTCCAAACTATCCAAATCATCCTGTGCACTCATAATTGCTCTACCCAACTTTGCATCATCAGCAAACAAGTGAACACTTCCTCTCAAATCCTTTCCTATATCATTGATGAACAAATTGAAAAGCAGTGGTCCAAGAACAGAGTCCTGTGGCACTCCACTAGTCACAAGCCGTCTTTTAGACTCCACTCCTGAATAAACCACTCTCTGGTATCTCTCCTTCAACCACCCTCCTATCCATCTCACCAACTCTATATCTATCCCCATCTGCTCCAGTTTACTGATTAGGGGTCTATGTGGTATCCTATCAAAAGCCTTGGCAAGGTCCAGTAGTATTACTGTAAACCCATTACCCCTATCCAGTTCAGTCGTCACTGTGTTATAAAACGTGAGCAAGTTACTGAGGCATGATCTACCCTTCACAAAACCATGTTGTCCCCCATACAATATCCCATTTTCATCTATCCAATCCTGTATTCTTTTCTTGACTAATTTCTCTAAGACCTTGACAATGATTCCTGATATGCTAATCGGTCGGTAATTTACAGCAGCAGTCTTGGAACCACCTTTATGCAGTGGAACTATTTTCCCCTCTTTCCACCCCCTCGGGACTAACCCAGACCCGAAACTCAAATTAAACAAAATGGTCAAGGGTACTGACAATTCTTTAGCTGCTTCTCGTACAACACAAGCTGGTATACCATCCAATCCCACAGATGTATTGACATTGAGGTTATGCAATAGACTACTCACCTCCACTTCATTCACCACAATTCCCATATAATCTACTGGTACATTCGTTTCTGCAATGTCACCACATGGGTGACATACTCTTGCAAAGTGCTCACTCAGTAACTCAACTATATCAACTGATTCAGTTACCTCCCTACCATCGGCATTCTTTAAAATCATTCTGCCATGTACATTTTCCCTTTTACTTGCTACATATCTAAAAAACTGTTTAGGATTCTCTTTAGCCTGCTTGGCCAATGTTCTTTCGTAATCCTTTTTTGCTTTTCTTACCACACTCGTTACCCTTCTGGCCTGCGCTTTATACCGTTCGTGTGCCTGCGGTCACCTTTCTCCTTAAATTCCCTCCATAGTTGTTTCTTTTTTTGCAGCTCAAGCTTAATGGTGTTATTCATCCATTTAACCCCTAGTTGATTTATTATTCGGACTCTAGGTATACAGTCAGCCATTGCTTCATGCAAACACTTCTTAACTACCTCCCATGCACTATCGACTTCTAGTCCTTGCAGTTGAACATGCCATGGCACTGAACCAATCAAACTCCTAAGCTTGTCATACTTTCTAGCCCGATCATTCCACATGTATCCTGTCTTAATTGAAAATTCTACACCTTTAGCCACCTCCCAAGTCAAGACTCTAGAATCACTCCACCGATTGGTGGCAATGTGGTCATATTTGTTACAGCCAAATCCTCAGATGTAATTACTAGGTCAAGCACTCTCTGGCCCCTAGTATTTTGCATTACATACTGTCGCAGATAGTTAAACATTAATAACCGCATAAAATCCAATTCCTTCCTCCCATGTGTCCTCTCCTCACTCCAATCAATGCGACCATCGTTGAAATCTACCATAATAATCACCCTCCTTCCACTCATTTCTTCTATTTGCTTGTGCATACTGTCACCACCATCTTTTCCATCACCTGGTCTATAGCAGCACCCAATTGTATATTTTGTTCTGCTAGCCACAATCTCACACCAAATGGCCTCAAATGTGCTCTTTTCTCTATCCTGCAATTCAACTTCTATTCTCCTTGGCTGCAGCTCATCAGCTATCATCAACAATACTCCACCCCCCATTTTATTCTCCCTGTCATTCCTAAACACACTATACCCATCACATTCAATCCCATTAGCTATATCATCTACAGTCAGCCATATTTCACTAATAACCTGTGGTCTGGAAGTGCCAACCATGGCCAAAAACTCTTCCTTCTTGTTCCTAATACTCCTAGCATTAGTGTACATGAATTTAAGACCCCCATTAGCCCCAACCCTACCTTGATGCCTTATATTAACTATCCCACTCTGATTTGTTGTCCTTATTTGCTCGGGCATATTATATTCATTCTTACATTCAACTGCCTCCCTAAGGACTGTATATCTACTCCCCCCCCCCTTAATAAATCTAGTTTCCCTGAATTTGCACATCCACCACATTCAGCAACACTTTCTCAAGTCTTCTTACACCGTAACCATTCAAATGCAAGCCATCCATCTTATATAGATCCTTTCGCCCATCGAACTCACTCTACACGTCCACAAATTCCACACCACTCGTCATACATAACCCACGCATAAAGTCATTCGCAATTATGACCCTTCTTTTAAACATTTCATTGTCATACCGTGGCAAAAGACCAATCATTCTAACTCTCTCACTCTTTTCTTTTGCTACCTCAAACAATTCATTCAGGTCTTCTATTATTTCCATTTTGTCTCCTTTCAAATCATTCGTACCTGCCACAACAATCATTTCTTTCATTCTTTCCTTTTGCTCTCTAATAGACTCAGGTACATCCTTTATGGTCGCACCAGGTTGGTACGATTTTGTCAAATTCTCTACTATAACACCTCGTACTAACGAGTCTCCATACAGCACTCTATCCTTCATTTTGTTCATGTTCACACTCATACGTCTATTTTTCCTGTCATACTTTTTATTATTGGCTGGTTCATTCAGTCGACTTTTGCTCATACGCTCTAGCTGCTGTTTTGCCCTTTGTATCGCACCATTCAACAATGCGATCTCACTCATTGCATCTACCTCATCTTTTTTATTATCAGTAAAACCATTAATACTATCATTCACACTCTCACAATTCTCATGTACAACCTCGCCGTTTCTTGTCATATCCCTATTTTCTTTATTCTGAAGTTTGAAAAAATATCACACTCATTATAATGGAAGAAGTATTCTTTGTAAGATATATGTTAAGGCATGTAACAGAAGTTCAAAGTCCACTAACGAAAACCTTGGGTGAATTGCATGTCTACGTGTGGAGCGGCACACTCTCGGTGTTTTCCAGGAAGACGTGGCACTCACACGGAATTCTTCAGGAAGACTAGAATAGAAAAAAATGACACATGCGCAAAAAGAGGGTGCCGGGCAATAAGGTATGGGAGTGAAGAGGGTGGCAAAGGTAGTGGATATAAAAGGGATTTGTCCCCCTTTCAAGGGTCTTAGGCTTTTAGTCTTTTGCCTGTTTTGCTTTGGAATTTCTTGTGAAGTCGGGGTGAGTTCAAGTTCGGGATCTTGTCGATAGCATGGAGTTATTCATGGGCATCGTTTCGAGATGTCGTATGGAAGGAATCAACAAGGAGATGATCGGCAGCATTCCGAGCAAGCTTGAAGTAACTGACCGCCATATGTGTCCACGTGGATCGATCCAAATCATGCTGTTTCTAGTCCACGATGGGAATGAAAGGCAGAACAATGAAGTCCAAGCCTAGCCTGCGAGATAATCGTCTAGAAGAAGACCGGACATTCCGTGGGACAAAGTAAGGATAAGATGACAGAATGAATATACTTCCAGAAATATGGTAATGTTAAAATCTTTTGTAATTCTTTGTTAAGAAAGAGAGGAATGTTGTGATATAGAATAAAGAGATGTTATGTTTCAGAACTCTATACTTGTAGGAAAAGGACTATAGTGAATATTGGATAGCAGTGTTTAAGTCTTAGGGCTATTTCTCAAGTAATTAATTGAATAAGTTGTAGTTTGAATTGTTGTGAGTAATGATCTATAAAGTTACTGATGTGATTGAATTAATTTGAGAGAATGTGTAGACTAGTAAGTATATTTGGGAGATGCTAACAAAATTTTGTGCTATGGAATTAACCTATGCTTAAATTGTTGTATAAAATACAATTACTATGTTTAACCTTTTTACTTAGGATACCTATATTCCAATTGAGTTTATTCTTGTAAACGTTTAACTTTAGGAATTTAATAAATGTATCTTGAATATCTTAACCTGATTTGTGCCTTGAATTGAATCCAATGCACCACTTGCTAAAATCTGAATCTGAGCGGGATAGAATTATTTGACAGAGACCATGACTGCAAACTAAAGTAAATTAAGTGACATAGATAAAACGGAGATAAGAAATAAATAGTAAATTGATTAGCTTAGTATATTTTCTGAAGGTTACGCCTTGATTAAGAGGAATTTCTTTTTTTTTCTTGTTTGTTTGAGATTAGATTAAAGGCAACTATTGCAAACAAGTTACTAATAAATCCAAAATTAAATTTGAAGTGGATCTTGCTAAGGTAGTTTGTTTTTGCTAAAGTAGTTGATTTGCAACTTCAGTATACCACTTTTGTCTAATATCAGAATCCATTTTTGAGATATACCCTTGTCTTACATCTGATTTTACAAAAAAATCATCTTGCTATACTTCCTTAAATTCTAACTGCTGAATTTCAACTTCACAGACAATGCATATTCCATTTATAACTGCAGCATTCTGAACAGCTTTTCTCTGGCACCCAGATCTGCAAAACTTAAATAAAGATCCTTATTAAATTGAAAATCAGATTCTTATAGTTGCTCTTTGGCCTGAAAAGAACATTACCTGTTCTTCTTCAAGTTTCTCTTCCACTGTTGTTCTTAACCTCTTTTCAAGTATGCTTGTGTAAATCTTACCTGGAATACATAATAGAATTCCTCTTTAACTCTCACATTCAGTTTTATTTCCCCTTATCTGGAATTCGAACTTCTGACCAAGCCTTCTGAATTATGCAGTGTAGGACTGTAAAACTTTTATACTTCCATATTTGAACCTTTGTGGTCATTTGGTGGATTTTTCTACCTCAAATATTTATATGTACTCCGATGCTCTTGAATATTTTATACAACTGTTTAATTTAATAAATAATCTCTCTCTCTCAGAGTAATTACTCCAGCCCTTTCTGTCATAAACACATCACACCTGTAACTTCCTTAGTCCTCATAAAGCATGGAGTCTTTTTTCAATCATGATGCTGCTTTTGTCCTCTCCAGTTACTAACTTTAGTATGAATCCATTCAGCTTGGAATGTTTACCTCACATTTGGGAAAGAATACTGTAAAATGAATCTCAGGTTCTTTTTTACCAGTATTCTTTTTTCTTTCAGTGCTTTTTCAATATCCTCAAGAACAGTTTGCCACTTTTTTGATATTCTTATCAAAGCTTTCCCACAACTTTTGCTTTGCAACTACTTTTATGTTATATTCCATATACCACCAGTTGATCCACTGTAAAGGTCTCCATTCATATTATGGTTTAAACATCAAGATAACTGGTATGAAGATGAAATCTGATGGCAATATTTTAACTGAATATAAATAAATGTCATAATACTTCCTATCTCTAATCTGTAGATGTATTTCTGAAACAGTATTCAAACTTTTCCCAGTTTTGATGGAAAAAGACAAAGCATTGAGAAAACGATTGAATAATTAGCAGTAACTATCATTGTTTGATTATTTAAAGAGAAATGTAGTTTTTATACACACCATGATGTTGAAGATTAATATTTTTAGTATATGAGTTATTAAATTTTTTCATAGACCTTGGTGAAGATGAATATCAAATAGCTTGTTTGCTGATGGTATTTGTAGCTGTATCCTTACCAAAACTTGCAAGGAATGAAGGTTCATATTACAAAGCTGCTTTAGAAGGTAAAAAAACAAACTTTTGTCTGTCTCTGCTTTGCATAGTATATTGTATTTGAGTTGATTGCTTTTAAAAACTAGATTTTGTGTCTGTACATGTAATCCACTGTCTAAGGCTAAGATAGTTATGCAGGAACTTTTGTTTCTTATGAATCGGGTTGTGATTAATAGGTGAGATGGACTTAATCTACTCCACCCATTTATCACAACCTATTATGTGTTTTAACCTTTAAAACATTAACATGTTTTACAGATTAGTTCTGTTAGTTTCATTCAGGATGCACACGGATTAGATATAAATATACAAGTATTTAATATACAATATAATTAGAATGAAGAAATAGGTGGGAAAAAAAGTTAAATTTGTCTGTTCAACCTTTTTTATGAAATTATCAAGAAATGACTGAATAGTGAAACAGCCATTACTTGCCACAGAGAACTGAGAACAATCTGGATGTTTTGATTTTATGTCTTCCAAAAGACTTACCTTCATTAAAATTATCATTAAGCTGCTTAGGGGAACAGGGCCGTGATGTGCATAATGTGAGTAAAGAGCTCCAGGCTAATATGCATAATTAGTGATACTTCTTGAATTTTAGTATGCTGTTGTTTATTTTTGATAATTTAGTGTATCTACATGATTATTGAAAAATTATTACTGACTTTTATTAATTGAAATTTTGCATCTTTGCTTTCTTTGAACAGAACACAATTTTAGCACTCCCGAGATCAACCATGCAGGTGTTGATTGGTGTAACTAGCAAGCGGTGTGAAAATCAAATGCCATTAACGATGTTGATTTTTCAAAAATGGGTGGTGTCATGAATGTAACATGTATGCATGTGCAGAATATGAAGGATGTATATTTGGAGACACGGAACAGGAGATGAGAGGAAGTATGAGTTTGTAGAAAGTGTGATATTTTGTTAGACTATGAATTGACAAATGCAAAACAGACTGAAAGAATGAAAGTAATGGAAATGGGATGAAAGCTAGTGAGATTGAAGGAGTGAAAGGAAGTATGAATGAGGAAATGGAAGGAAGGTGTGGCAGAACAAGAAGTGGTGAGACTATGGGAACTACAGAGAGTGAAATTACCAGAATGCAAGATTTTAGGAAAGAGTTATTCAAAATTAAAAAAAAAAATTAAATGAGATTTATGGGGAGTGATATTAGACATTTAGTGAAAACAAATGAAAGTGTGCAAAAGAATAGAATAAATGAAAAAGAATAAGAGGTGATGAATGATTCGAGGTGACATTATTAGAGGATTGGTTAATGAGAGAGTCCATAAGATCTGCTATCTGAGAGGGAGAATGAGCAAGATAATTCATACTTTGAACATGAGGAGAAAATAAGCAATTAGTCGTGGTTGTGGTGACAAGTAAGAGAATTAGTCATGGTTGTGGTGACAAGTGATTTAAGTGTATATAAGATCAATATTAGGAGGTTATTGAGGAGAGAGCAAAAGATAACAGTATAGTAGGAAACAGTATGTTGCGGAGGTACGATACGACAATGATGAGTTGAGATAGAGGCAGAATCATGAATCGTATGCTAGTGAAGCTGTGTGAAGAGAAGGAAGTGCAGTTTGTGATGATGCAAAGGAAGAGATGAAGTGAAAGAAAAGAAGAGTGGTATTGAAGAGAATGAAGTGCTTAGTAGTGGAAACAGTAGTAGTGTGAGAGATGAAGTGAGAATGCAAATGCAAGAGGAACAGGAAAAGGGAAGAGAGAGAGAGAAGGGGATCCTGAGTGGACAGGGAGGGAGAGTGGATGTTGGAAGTAGTAGTGAATGTGTGTGAGGATGGTCAGCATAGAAATTGAATAGACTTGGATGTGAGTGGGGTAGTTGAGACTGAGTGGACATATGTGATAAATGGTGATTGGGCAAGGGCAGGTGTGGTGGGGAAAACACAACCAACAAGTGGTTTGGGTAAGACTGATTATAGACCTAAAAGTGAACTGCTGTGTTTATTTACAAATGCCAAGAGTATCAGAAATAAGGGAGATGAAAGGAGAGAAGATAATTCACACTTTTTCACTGGTTGAGTTTATTTGCCCCAAAATGTTTTTAATGAGTGAAACATGGTTAAATGAAGATGATATCTTAACAGGAATAGAAATGGAAGGGTAGAGTGATTTTCACAAGGATAGAAAGGAGAAGAAGGGAGGGGGAGTGCTGTTGATGATTGCAGGGGAATTATGTCCACATAAGGTAGACATGAAAGAAGGAAATAGTAGCAATGGTTTTGAGGTGGAGGTTGACAAGAAGGCATATTTAGTTAGATGTTGCAATAGGCCAGGAATGTGGAGAGTGGTGACGAAGAAATGTATAAACAACTTCGGTTAGTGGGGAGGGGTGTTGTTATGGGAAATTTTAATTATGGCAGTATAGATTGGAATGAAGAGATAGATTTGGGAATGAGGAAAATTAATTTCTTGAGTTCTTGAGAATGTGCAGGTGGTGATGAAGAAATGTATAAACAATTTGGGTTAGTGAACAGAGGAAAGTGATCATTATGGGTGATTTTAATTATGGCAGTATAGATTGGAATAAAGAGATAGCAATTTGAGAATAAGGAAAATTAATTTCTTGAGTTCTTCAAGAGGCAACTATTTCAGGCAGTATGTAAAGGAGGGCACGTGAGGATAGAGAATTTTAGATCTAATCATTTCATCAGAGGATGTAATTGTGAGTGGGTTTTTCACTTCTCTCCACTTGTTGAAAGTGAACATGAAGTGATCACCTGGGTTGTGGTTACCCATATGCAGACTTCTGTGAGGAAAGTACAAGGCTGGTGATTATGACAAGCTTAGGTGACAGCTAGGAGCTATAGCATGGAATGAGGAGTTGAGCAGTAAGGAAATAAATGCTACTTGGAACTGAGAAAGAAATACATTACACCCTCAATGTATGAATGTATTCCAAAGGTCAAAAGACTGAATAAGGTAGATGCAAAATGGATGAATGAGGGGTTAAGTTTGAAATACAGAAGAAGGCACTTTGTAGGCTGCACAAGATGAATGATAGTAATAAACAATTGCATGAAGAGTATAAAGAACAAGCCAGCAGAGTGACTCAGTAAGGACAACAAAAGTGCAGTATGAGCAGAAATTAGCAATCAGGCCAAGAAAACCCTAGAGAGTTTTTTTTTTTAGATATGTGGCAAGTATAAGGAAGAATGATCATGGTAATACAATGTTAATGGATGAAAATATTAGAGTGGTTATAACTGCTGCAAAAGACATTGTTAAGATATTCAGTGATCAATTTATAAGAATGTTTCATCTTCATCAGGGTTAAATCATGAGAAACTCAAGTGTAGAGGATGGCTTAATTGTGGGTGAGCAGGAGGTATCTGACAAAATAAATAAATTCGATGTCAATTAGGTAATAGAATTTTATTTTATTTATTTATTTATTCTTATGGCAAAAGGAATATAGAACAGCTACAGGTCAATGTCCAGTCTGGAAAGCCAATCCAAGGCCTCATCTGTCACCTTGTGGATGTCCTGTAGACCACCACCGTGAAATTGGCGCCTTGGGCAGTCATTCACAATATGAGTAATCGTCTGAGCCACGGGAGAACAATCACAATAAGGGTGGTCTAGCAGCCCCCATTTATGTAGTAGGTAGCCACATCTGTCCTCATTAGTTCTGATCCTGTTGATTGATGACCAAATCTTCTTGGGAAGAGCAAAACCAGGCTGCAGAGCACGTGGATCTTCTACCAGGAAGAAGTTTTTTTGGGAGATTGTTGGACCAGTATCCTCTCCACATGTCAGGGCAGCTGAAGAGAGTTCGTCCATGGACCAGAAAGGCTTTCTAGATTTTAAGCGAAGACTAGGTGGATTTATGAGAGTCTGGTGCAGGGGCAGGAATGGGTTGCTCATTGCTTTATTAAATTCTTTAATCAAGGTTTGTCTTCTCTCCGTATGTTTGGTGGAGCAATGCCAGATAGGACAGGCAGCCAGGAGAGAGAGAGAGAGAGAGAGGGGTAATTCTTACTGTCCCACTAATTGTACGCATGGAAGAGTTTAGCTGGGTGTCTATAATGTTAGTGTGTGCACTTCTTTCCCAGACAGGGGCACAATATTCTGCTGCAGAGAATGCAAGGGCTAGTGCAGACGACCTTAAAACTTCTGCACCACAATCCCAGGTTGTTCCAGCAAGCCTTGAAATGATATTGTTTCTCATTTTAATTTTGTTGGACAGGTTGGTGATGTGCCTTTTATAGGTTAGGCTCCTGTCCAGGCCTCACTCCAAGTATTTCGGGTGAGACTCTTGTTCTATCATTTTTCCACAGAAAGAAAGGTTGAGGTGTCAATTCGCCTCTGCATTGTTCAGGTGAAATACTGTGGACACAGTTTTTCTTCGATTTGGCTTCAAGTACCACTGCTTGAAGTACTTTTCCAGGATGTTCAGGTCTGTGTTCAAGGTTGATTCCAGGTTGGCAAAGGAGGTAGATTGATGTAGGATCACTAGGTCATCAGCGTACATATACTTGCTTGAGCTGGTATGTGGTAAGTTATCTCTGCGTTATCCCTTTTACTTTTTAACACGTAGATGTTAAAAAGTAAAGGGGATAACACAGAGTCCTGAGGAAGACCGTTGTGAAGGAATCTGGGCCTGCTGTTTTTTCTGTCAGTATGGACCTGGATCTTTCTGTTAGAGAGAATGGATTCAAAAAGCTGGAAAGTTTTTTCACACCTTATATTTCCTAGCTTTAGAAGAAGGTCCCTGATCCAGACTGTGTCATAAGCTGATGTTAGGTCATTGAAAGTGGCTCCAGATTTAAGTTTCTTTTGGAAGCCATCTTCAATCTGTGTTGTCAGGACCTGGTCACAGCAACTTCTTCCTTGCCTGAAGCCAGCTTGTTCAATCGGGAGTGCTCTTTCGATGAGTGGTGAAATTCTTTTAAGGAAAATTCTTTCAAAGAGCTTAAAGGTGGAGCAAAGCAATGAGATAGGTTGTAGATTTTTCACATCATTTGGATCTTTCCCTGGTTTGGGCATGGCAATTATTTTGGCTTCCCACCACAGATTTGGTAGTTTACCAGTCATTATAATTTTTGAGAAAATGGTGGCCAACCATGTTTGGCCTCATTGACCAAAATGTTTTAGAAACTCAGGGAGGATACCATCCACTCCTGCAGCCTTGCCATTCTTGATGAGTTTTAAGACTACCTGTACCTCTTCCTGAGATACTGGGTGTACAAGTTCAGGAAGCTCAGGGCCCGTCTTCAGGATTTGTCTGATGGAAGATTGCACTTCCATCAGACAAATCCTGAA
Organism: Typopeltis vanoorti; assembly: GCF_054136105.1. NCBI lineage: Eukaryota > Metazoa > Arthropoda > Arachnida > Uropygi > Thelyphonidae > Typopeltis > Typopeltis vanoorti. The sequence goes on from NC_143568.1 coordinate 76,754,058, forward strand.
GACTAATTTTCCTGATAGAGCTGGGACATATCTTGGAGGTTTTCAATAAATGATTAGCCATTTGATCAGGAGTTATCTCTGTTGTTTTGTGTGTTGTTGGTTCTGCTCCACCTAATTTTCTCAGAAGTGACCAGCTTTTCCGGCTAGATGGGGTGAAATCAACTTCATGGATGGTTGAGATCCATCTTTCCTGTATGTTTTTATACAACGTTGCTGTGAGCACCTTAGCAACAGTTGGGTCTTCAGTTTTTTCATATTTGGCTAAAAGTTCCTCAGTTTCTCTACTCCAGCATGGGATGTATTGTTTTCTGTAGCCTCTAGGAATAGAGAGGTTTTGGCTGCAGTTTTGATTAGTTTAACAAATCTTGGATAGCAAATAGGAGCAGGTGGAATTTGATGACATATTACCACATGTCTTAAGGGAATGCCCCATGGAATTGGCAGTAGCATACCAATGCCTGTTTAATAAGTCTTACAATGGCATTGGTTCCAAGAGAGTGGAAAGAAGATAAAATTGTTCCACTGCATAAAGGTGGTCATAAAGCTGTGGCTACTAATTATAGGCCAGTCTGTATATCTGGAGTTGTAATGAAGTTACTAGAGAGATTGATGAGAACTAGGATACAAAAATGGGTTGATAGCAGTATTGGTTTGTTAAAAGAAGATTATGTTTTACTAATTTATGTACTATAACAAGGTAACAAGGGAGATGCATGTAAAATGGTATACTTCTATTTTGCAAATGCTTTGATAGACTGCCACATGACATGCTGATAAATAAACTGAAAGAAATGGGATTGAATAATAGACTAGTGAGTTGGATCGGTGATTGACTGTCAGTCATGGGGTACAGTGTCTCGACAGAGGAAAGTCTACTAGTACTGCAGGGATCTGTATTGATACCATTGTTGTTCAATTTGTATATTAATGATATTGGAATGGATTGAACTGGTGATATGCAGTTGTTTGCAGATGATGCAAAATTGGGGGGGGAGCAATGCAGAGACAAGCAGATGTTATATTCTTACAGGAAAATTTAAATAGATTGTATGAATGGGCAGGTAAGTGGAACTGTCAGTTCAGTGTTGTTTGCAAAGTGTAAGGTTTTGAAATTTGGTAAGCAACAATGGGATGCAAAGTACACATTTGGTGGTGAAACTTTAAAGACAGTAGAGGAGATGAGAGGGGAGTGGCAATGGACAAGGACCTGAAGTTTAGGGGTCACGTTGCACAAGTTATGAAGACATCTCAGATAATGGCAATGATGCAACAGACCCTGATGTACAGAAATAGAGGTTATGATGCCATTGTATAAGGCCTTGATTAGGTGTCATTTGGTCATCAGGTTTTCAAGTTGATGAGGATGTGTTAGAAAGGTTCCAGAGAAGATTCACAAAGGTGGTCAGTGGTCTTTGGAATGCGGAGCATAAAGACAGATTGAAAGAATGTAAATTGCAAAACCTTATGAATAGGAAAGGGGGGGGATATGATTTAGTAAACGATTATCAGGTTGAATGGAGATTTTTCATATAATGGGAGAAAGGGGGGGGTAGAACAAGAGGCCATCTCTGTAAACACTATAAGGAGGGTGTGAGCAGGGGAATGAGAAGAAAGTTCTTTGCATGGAGAGTGATTGGTGAATGGAATGCATTGCCTGACTGTGTTGTGAATGTAGACACATTGAATCAGTTTAAGGCATGGTTGAATGAGCTTTGCGTGTGATAGTGTGTGCCTTCCACAATGAGTGTCCATCTCCTGGAGGTCAGATGTTAATAATATCTAAATCAGTTTTGACGAGTTTGCACATTCTTTTTTTTTTTTCCACTTCCTTTTTTTCTAGTCATGATTGTGCTCTTCTATAGTGCATGCTAACACAAAAAAAAATAAAATAAAATAATAAAATAAAATAAAACCTATGAATACAGTATATCTGTATTCAATGGTAAACAAAACATGTCTGTCTTGTGAACAACTTCTGTTTAGGTGGCATGTGAGTGATATAGGTTTGTTAAGAAAACTTTTTATATCTCAAAATGCTTTCCATGGCCGTGTAAGTCTGAATTTTAGATTGACTGTATTTATTCAAATTTAGAGAGTAATTAAAAAAAAAAAAAAAAAAAGAAGAAGAAGAAGCTATTTGAACATAGAAAAGTAACTGAAATCACTTGGTTATCCCTGCATTTCTATGGCGCTTAACCACATAGTCTTTCTGTCATATGTTAATATTTCCATATTTTTGGGAATATTCTGTTTAAGAATGGATAGCAGGTACAATAGAAATGAAGCTAAAAAAAACATTCACTTAATTTCTCACTTTGATTTTTTATATTCATTTAAAGATTGGCTTCAGTCCCTTAGGATCATGATGTTACATGATTTTATATTAAGAACACTCGAGAATTCATTACCAGAATTATGACTGCCACACCCTACAAACGCTGTTGACATTACTGCCAACTTCACCAGTTTCTAGTAAATCTAGGCAGTCTTTACAGGTAGGTTAGTTAAATGTCAGGATAATTTTTTTTTATCCAAGGGTACGGTCATGAGATCACTTCCCTTCCTTAGCTTGAGCCAGCCATCATAAAATATTTCAATGACTTTATGCAGGGGAATCATTTCTCTTTCTCAACATGCTTGTGTCTGTTGCCTAACTCAGTATAAAATACAAATGTCCAGTAATAAGAGATCATCAGTATTCTTGGTTCAATAACAATATCCATCACCAAACAGGCAATCCTATATCAGAAACTATGATGACCAGAAAATACCTTAATTGACAAAGATAAAAGGAGTGGAGAAGTATTCAAGATGCTCCTTTTCACAAAATCTCCAGCAAGTTGATAATGAACAGTGTTCAAGATGCTATTATCTTCTCCTGTTTGAGAGAGACCAATGCACAACCTAAGAGCAGCCTAAAAAAATTTAGTTTGAAATACCATATTTAGACTCCCATCAAATTTTTCTGACACCTTATTAGCAAGAATCCATCCCCCACGTGTCTCTGTACCATGGCCTTGACTGGCTTCACCATGGTTGTGAGATTTTTTTTTTTCCCCTGATGATCCCATCCACAAAAAGTTGCAATCTAATAGCATATTAGCCCTGTGAATGAGCTAAGAGTCAAATAATCCAGAAACCTGCTCCAGAGTATCATGGTCATTCTTCTTCAAACCACTGCCTAGTTCATTGGTTGCTGGAAGGAATTAATAAAGCTGCTGATATATTAATTGGACAATTCATTAGAGGCAGGGAAGATTAGGTCATCAGCAACAAATTCTTCAAATTCAGGATTTGCAACAGAGCATTCTGTTGCAAATGTATTAACTCAGATAAATAACTTATGAAATGTCTGTGCTCATCTTCAGGGGATGAGGTGACAAAAGTGGGCTTCTTTAAATAATGTATATTACATCCAACTTAATCTACACAGCTTACCTTTTCTTTTCTGCATAACTTTCTCTGTAGCAAGCAATTGCAACTTGAATCATTCTGCCTTTTGTTAAATCTTTCCATGTTGGGTTCCATTTCCTCAAACAGCTGAGTTGCCTTATTGATAGAGGCAAATGCTTTTGTCAATTTTTTCCATTGTAAACTTTTTTTTTTTTTTTGTGGTGGTGGGGGAATTGGCTTCTTCTTCTTTGTATTCTTTTGCTTTACCCCCCCCCCTTTTCTTTTTCACATTCTCCTGTTTTTTTTTTTTTTTTTTCTTCTTCTGCAACTTTCGTTTCTTGCTCTGTAAGCTCTTCATTTGCAAGTTCTTTTTCCATAGTTTCCACCAACTGCTACATATTCATTATCAATATCCAACTTTTTGGCTGAGAGAACTAATTTACTGTAAAGCTTGGTCTTTGTCAAATCTTTTGAATGTATGAATAAATATCTTCAAGTAACTTCTTCCAAACATCCTGCTGTCGCTTCTCTACATGTTGCATCTATATTATTTGTACAATGCCTGATATTATACACCTTTCAAAATTTTGAGGGTTTTCTCACCCTCAATAGTAGCAATGGATGGAGAAAAAGCATTTGTTAAATAGTTTATATAATAATAAGTAATAATACCCAGCTTGCATGGGTTTCAGGAGTGAGGTGGTATTTGATGAACATGTTAATGAGATGGTCATAAGTGGAAGACTGACTGTATTTATTTATAATAAATAAATCCTCTACTGTCTTTTCGTTCTCTAAAAGGGAGTGGCAGTGTGCCAGATGAAAAACAATGTTCCTTATCCTTACTCAATTAGGAACATCATTTACATATATATAAAACTTCAGGAGTTTGATCATAACATTACATACTAAACTATAAGCTTAGTTTTTTCAATGGCTGCTGTGTACAAGTAAAACATCACTCCAAACACTACTCAGATGATTTGGGTGGTGTAGAGTTGCAGTAAATGGATTGTAGCTTTTGGAAAACTGAGATATGATGTAACAAATCACAGTTCCCACTACTCAAATCAGATGGATATGTTTGGGTATAATGACTTCCAAGAGAGAATGTTATTTACCAGTTTATATTATTGTGTGTCAAGCTTGGTGTGAGAATATTTTTTGTTTGGAATAGGACTCTGCTTCTGAAACAAAATATTTGTCTTTAGCTGACTTTCTCATACTGCATAAGCTTCTCCACTAGTGCAGTATAATGATCACAGTAATGTAATCACTTCATCAAAGGACGTCAGATTTGATATTAATACCATATTAATGCTAAAATTAATGTTTTGCTTGTCAGAGCAGATACTGCACATCAATTTTTCCCAGGTTCTTATATAAAACATTAGTGAATTGTGTAATTCCTGTCATTTCATCAGAGGGAATTAGACTTTACTTAATGAACAATATGAAATATTAAGATCTGTATAATTATGGGTGGTGAATGAATGAATGAATATCACAATGTATTTTTATGTGAATCCAACCAGTTATATTTATTATCAGTACTGTGAATTATATTCTGCTCTAGAGGCTAAATGTAGCACTTTCAAGTCATTTCATGACTCTAATAAGCTGGGTGTTGGTCTTGCACTCAGTGACAAAAATTGTCTACCATCTGAAGACTCACAAACATTGATTCAACTCACAGCTTTTTGGTTTGAGAGCAAAGATGGTATCCACTTTGCTAATGACATCAGAATACACAAAAAAAAAGGCTTAAAATCTTAGTCTTAAAATCAATACAAACTTCTCTTACAAAGAGTTTGTATTGATATGTACTATACATAGAGATGTACTGTATATGGATTAACTAACCTGCAATTATTTTATTTTATTTATTTTATTTTTTTCATTTTAGGCCATGTAAACAACATTCACTGCCTTGCACAAGCAATAAATGGTATTGCTGGAGCATTGTTCACTATCTGTGGACATGGTGATATAGAAGACCGGCTGAAAGAATTTCTTGCAGTAAGTAGCCTAAATTATAATAACAATGATATCAATATTAAAGCAGTTTTAGCCACAGTAGCTTATTTCGTAGTGATAATATCCTTTGGTTGGAAAGACCTGAACAGTTCATGTCACTTTGCAAGACTCTATAAAGACATTTTCAACTAGATGTAAACTAGCTTACCTCATATGGATATGAGTATGAGAAAATAACCATACCTCCTCATATGGAGGAGATATGGTTATTTTCATTCCATAAAACATGCATGGTGGCAAGAGGTCACACAAGAAATAAGGCTGCCCACTGCAAATTAGCATTACACAGCCAACAAAATTTTGGATAGTCAATAGACAAGGACTGAAGTAATAAAAACATTTCAGCTACACTGAAATGAACTTTCACTAAAGTGAACCTGAAGGGACTGAATGAATAGTGTTATAGTGAAAGGTAAAGTTTACTATAGAAGGTCACCTGTTATCATCATCATCAAATTACCCTTAACAAAATTGCCATGGACTTCTTAGTAGTCCAATGTGTAAATGAACATAATAAGAGTTCAGAGAGTCTCTAGGAGGGTAGGTTACTATAGGACACAATCCTGCAATAACCAGTGTGTCACACAGTCTGTACATAAGTCATATATCAGCTGTCTGTCAACAGTGCAGACTACAGTGATGTAAAAAAAATCTTGACTGGTATACTGAAATGAACTAGATATTATAGATAATATAGATGGAAAGGTGGAGAACAGCGATATGAAATGCTGAATCATGACACTTCCTTGTCCAGTCCAGTGGTGAATGGAAGCGTGACTGATGTCTGGAGAATGCATATCATCTTGTATGTTGTCTGAAATGTGGTTTGGTAATATAATGGTCTCCAGAGCAGTTTTCCTGGTATAGATCTAAAAGGCTGAATACCAGTGGATATGCACCATCTAACTAATACAGTGCTTCCTACATTATAGCAGTTTAGTTGAATTCATTGTCTTTCTGCACAACGAATACCACACACACTGACCACTCTATTGGAAACTTTTATTTTATTTATAGGCTGCAACTACCTATACTGATCCTCTTCAATTCCATGTACATAATACAGTGAGATATGGGTTGGGAATCTTCATTAAATGCTTCGGTGAATTGCTGCATACAGGAGGTTCTGTTTGTTCATACAAGCCTTCTCAGACCATGGGCAATCTCATTCATGAAAGACTGTCTTAGGACCAC